>NC_143175.1:10610000-10910000 GCF_047325235.1 Durio zibethinus | reverse complement strand
TTACAATTTGGAGGGTACAACCTCCGCTATCAGGTTGCAAATGAACTGGTCAAGTACCTTTTAATTTCGGACTTTACAGTTAAAAAAAATAGACAAATCAAACCTCAAGTTGAACTTAGTTTAGCTTGGACTTTGGTTTGTTAGGAAACATATAGTACTATATATTTTATATTATATACATGTATGTATGTATGTATGCTTGTTTGTATGCATGTATTTGGATGCATAAAAGTTTTGGGCTAATGGTTGGGATATGGATTTGAAATTGAGAACTCAGCCCGGTACAGGAAGAATTCTACTATTCTATAGGCTGGGTTAAGCATGGGCAAAATGTTGGTAGATCATTTGGTTGTTAACATGACAGACACCGCTTGGTTAGGCTTGGGCTTCTTAACAGCTACAACCTAATTAAACGTTAAACAGAATCATGTAGAGTTGAGTCATGCATCCAAGACGCCATGGTGCATGTCTTGTATATTTTCAATTAGATAAACAAAATTGCAGCTCTAAAACAATGGACTGATTAAACGTTAAATGTTCATATCTGCAGAAAAGACAAAGAGCACTATTAAATGAACTGATTAACCACTGATTATCATATGATTACAATCTAAAAGTAGCCCTATTTTTTAAGAAATTATTATGTTAGGAGAAAATGTTGAACTAAAACCTACTTTTTTAAAGAAACTTTAGCTTGAGATAGGGCAGAATTGGAAATCAGATTGTGAAATTCATCCATAGATACAGCCATATAGTTCCCTCACATTTAGAATTAGCTCCATACATGATATCATTGATCTACAAGGTCTATGGAAATATAAAATAGACAACTCCAAAGACCAAAATAAAAGACTGACAATCAATTTCGAGTTAAGAAATCCCAAGTTAATAACTAATCGGCTAATCCTAAGAGTGTCTCTGGCTGCTACTTTGCTATCCATACCAATGAAATCAAATTGCAAAGCAAAGTCATAACAGAAGTGGTTTTCAAATTTCTAGTCAAATATACATAAACATTAAAAAAGAAAGGTATAATAAGTGTGAGACTAAGGTTTCATTTTCTTTCAGTTACCTTCACTAAAATATTTTCATTATAGTGGAACCGTTGACAAAGTAGCTGATGACATTTGCTGGCATTTCAAACTTCTTGCATGTCCATTCCTCAAATTTTATATTTATGTACTGCAATTAGCAAATGATAACCGGTTTTCATCAAGCAAGGAAACATCGCGAGAACCTAAACACATAGAACTAGTTATAAGAGGTTGGAAAAGGAAAACTTTGATAATATAACTCGTAGTAGTTTTTACAGTAGCAGTTTAATCATTTATTGTGCAAGAGTAGCAACGAGATGTGCCCAACAAAACATGAATTCAATCGCAGCTGAGAGGAATGAATCTTTTTCAACCTGAAGAATCAGCGAAAAGGTCCATTATAAGAATGCATAAGATAACAAAAAGACAACAATAAATATAATTGGAGAAGCAACACCCGCAGCACCACATCAAGGAAAAAGGAATTTTTAACTTTAGATTTTACTCATTCAATTTCTCAGATATCCTTCAAAATTTATTTTCATTTAAATTTTCATAACCCAAAACCTAGTCTAAATGAGCATGAATGCAAGATGGGGGAGAATCTAAAATTAAACAGATTGTGTAATTCAAGACACAATGTATCTCATGCTTAAGCATGCTCTTTGGCAATAAACAACAACAAAAGAAAGGCAAATGGACTGTTATACTTACGGTAAATTTAACATAACTTATCTAGAGAAGAACAACAGATGACCTTTTCATGTAAAATTTCTTCCTGCTCTAGTTAATGATCCCTTATCCTTTTGCGAAGGTGAACTCCTTCATTTAATTTTTCAACATAGCAGTTTGAAAGAAAAATATATGTTCATAAGAGGTGATCGGAAATGGAAATTTATTAGAAAAAAAATGAGTTAGCATGAGTATAGGACATTCACATCATTAAGAGAAGGAAGGTAAGCCGTTCAGCAAACTATAGGAGCATAACCACGGTACTTAAAAAGTCATGAACTTGGGCGCATCAATCACAACCTTGCATCTATATATTTCACCCTCAAGCGATTCAGCCAATTTGAATGAAAGTTCCTAGTTTTTCAGATTAAGAACATTCACATATAAATTTTTATGCTCACCAGTCAAAATTGAAAAAAGTTTGAAGATTTGGGCAACCTGAAAAAAGCCTAGTCCAATCATGGAGAACCCACACCACAAGATGCAAAGACTTCAGAGCTGGCAAAGCCAGAAATTTGGGTAGTTTTATGCGATGTTCACCCCAATCATGAGCTTGCAAATCGAGTGCTGTCAGCGATTGACAAGTAAACAATCTTCCGGGTAATAAAAGGCGGGAATCAGAGTAGGAATGGACGGAGAGTTGTTGGAGATTTTGTTCAACATCATAATATATCAACCCCTTCACAAGAAAACCATACCGCTCGTACGTGTAAGAATGGACACAAACCTTGACAAGGTCAGTGGGTCGACACCGGAACAGGACTTGGCTGATGAAATCACTGAAAGAACCCATTGCGGTAACAATTTCATCATCTCGATATTGTAGTCAAGGTAAGGAAGTGTTCTCCAGAGGAACTTCCATCTCTTGGACAAAACAGAGGTTTGGACAGCGTACTTTATGTTTAGGAAAGACAGAATTTTGTGGAGAACATCCTTTAATTTGCTGATTCTGTCTTCTCCAACACCATCGCCTTTGATGTTCACTGACATCTTCCTCTTCCACAACAAATCTCTGGATTCAAATTTCCAAGGCACAATAAAGCTTCTGCGCTGCAGGGTTTTATAACATTGGGTCCAATTATTTAATATTTATAAAATTAATAAATATCAAAAATTAAAAAAAATTATTTTTATGTTAAATAATAATTTTGAAAGTAATAATTAAAATTTATTTATTAATTTATTATATATTTTATAATTGTTAATATAAAATTAAAATAAAAAATAAAAAAAATTAAATTGCAGGGATATTTTTGTCTCTACAACTTAATTTAAAGGATTAAAAAAAAACTGTCTTGAGAGTTCACTAGGGGAAAAACGGGGAATGGCTAGCCGAGGGTAACCATGCTGCATCAAAAATCCATTTGGATCACAATTGATTAAAATAGATGGTAATCGTTCTCTCACTAGAAATACTATTACATCCAAAAGGAATCTTTGCCTACATTAACCAATATATATATATATATATATATATAGATAAATAGATAGATAGATAGATAGATAGATAGATATATATAAGTTTATTATCACACCAAAATGTCTTTAACTTTTAATTTTTAAGAATTTCTATTTACACTCACATAATTATTCTATAAACCTACTTTTTTATTACAAAAATACCCTTACAAAAAATTACATAATTAATCATTGTTAGATTACCTTTTTATCCCTCAATACAACCTTTTGTTTCTTCTTCCACTTTTCTTCCTTTTCTCTTTTTCCTTTTCTATTCTTCTCTTCCATCATAAACCCTATCCAACACAAATTATAGACCCCATAAACACGTGTTATTCTCTAGTATATTGGGAAAATGAGTATCCATAACAAAAAGAAAATCGGTGGGGTTTAGGGTATATATAGATATTAGAGTGTGGGATATGTGATTTGAGGCTTAAGAATTAAAATTTTACGGTTTTGAATTTGTATTTTCAGATTTTTTACAAGTTTTCGAGAAAATGTAGATTTGAAAATTTTTAAAAACTATACACATCTAGAACCTACAATTTCACACACTATTTAACCAAAATTTAACAAAATTAAAGATAAATTAATTAAAATCAAACAAAAAAACAAAAGTAAATTAGTTTGGTGAGTCGATTAACTTCGAAATTTAATGATTTTAGTTTGATTTTTGAGATTAGGATTTGAGAGATTAGGAAGAATCGGATGTTGAGGGGAAAATGGGGGTGAGTGGTGTTTACGAGAAATGAAATTTAGGGTTATAGATATAATGCTTAAAAATAATTTTTAACTTTTGAATGAGGAGTGTAATTAGTAATTGAGTGTATTTAGTAATTATCGGATAAAAATAAATGTTTTTTTAATTTTTTAATTTTTTGATATTTGAATTTATTAAAAATTAAATCTTGATTATTGAAATTAAAAATCTTTAATATTTAATTTACACTCAAATAAATTATTAACTAAGGTTTCAAATAGCACAAACGTTGAGGTGTAATGGCAGCTATTTAGCGATAGCGACACCGTGAATGACAATCACACTCACAGTGGAGCTTTGCGGTCGCATATAGTGGCATAATGGCCAATAAAGGTTGTTACGGGACGTTAAAACTGCTTTTTATATTTTCCAAATTAATTTACGCCATAAACAAAATTATACCAAAGAAGAAAATCCACCTTACTTCAAACAATTAGGTCAAAATCCAACAAATTTAAGCCTCATTCAAACTAAAAAATTGAAATTAATTCATGGTAAAAAAAAAACAAATAACCATTTTTTTAAAATTTGAGTTATAGATGATTTGAAGAAAGAGCTCTAATATCACCTCTATACTCGTTGGCTTTAGGCTATGCTCTTTGTTGTCTTCTCCAATTTTGACTCTTAAGAGGGATAAATAGATGAGACATGATAGTTTAAAATCGCTTGTAGGAGAGAAGAAAGGATCTAAGCAAGACACAAGGGTGGTTGGTTGTGTTTGGTGGCTCTGTTGCAAGATGGGGAAGAAAAGTCAAGACAATGGAGGAACGAAAAATAGAGGAAAATGGGATGGGGATTTGGGAGGCTGAATACCATGCTCTACTACTGGCAAGAAGAGAAAACAAATGGGTTTAGAATTTACTGAGAATTTGGCTTGCAAAGTGAAGGCTGATGTCAAGTGGTTTTAAAACTTAAAAAAAAAAATTTTTTTTTGGGTTTAGTTGAATTGATTGGAGGAAAAAGTATATATTGTTGAAAAAAGGATATTTGAAAAAATTTTAGTGATTTAAGTGAAATTTTAATAGGGATGTTAGCTCTTAATTAGTTAATTTAATTTTTTATAATTTAATACATGTACAATCTTTTAATTTAAAAGAATTAATTTTATTACATAATTTTGATATTATTAATGTTATTGTTAATTCAATTTTTTTTTGTAAGTTTTGACTACTGTTATGTTGCTAACTAATACATTATTTTAGTTAATTAATTATTTAAGATGTTGCATTTGTGTATTTGATTTAATGGTAAAATATAAGTGTCTATATTCAAGGAATTATATTTTAATCCCTTACTTAAAAGTGTGTTTAGTTTAGGAGAATCCACAAATTTTTTTTTCTGAAATCTTGATTGTGTTTTTCACGTTTAGTTTAGGATAATCTGATTGCTAGGAAAAATGTCATATTTCTAATAGTACCCAAAGTTTTAAAATCAGAAATCCATATCTTTCTGCGGTATATTAAGATTTCAGGGGAGAGGGAAATTATCTTATTTTCAAATTTAACCTTAATAAAAAATTTGTTACATATTCATTACTTTTTTTGAAAGGTAGGTTTGAAACTCAACTTTATCCTTTTTTAAAAAAAATTATCTTATTTTTCATTCAATTTTAATATGCGATAATTAAAACGTTTCAAAGGTAGAAATGTCTTAATTGATTATTAATTAATTGAAATGCTTTCATTAAAATTTTTTGCTTTCATTGAAATGCCTTAATTGCTATCAATTAAGGCATTTTTTCATTGAAACATCTTAATTGATAATCGATTAAGGTGTTTCTTTTGAATAAACATCTTATTTTATTTTTTTCTAAAATCTTTACAAAAGTATTAAATAAGCATTTATTTCTTGAAACGCCTTATTTGATTTCAATTAAAGTATTTCTTCATTAAAACACTTTAATTGATATCAAATAAAAGCGTTTTTTTCTTAAAATACCTTAATTGATATCAATTAAAGCATTTCTTCTTAAAAACGACTTGAAATGCCTTAGTTGATAATTAATTATGACATTTCCTGTGAACCAATGCCTTATTTGATTTTTTTTTAGAATTTTTACAAAAGAATCAAATAAGGCATTTCTTTCTCGAGACACCTTAGTTAATATCAATTAAGGCATTTCAAACATTTCTTTGAACAAATACCTTATTTGACCCATTCAAATAAAGCGTTTCTTATTTACAAATGCTTTATTTGATAAACAATTTTTTAGAATCTTTACAAATTCAAATAAAGTGTTTTCTTTGAACAAATGCCTTATTTAATGATTTTTCAACATATTTACAAAAGCAAATAAGGCATTCAGCTTTTTAAACACCATAATTGATTTTTTTTATTTTTTTATATTTTAATACAACAATTACGACTTGATGTTTAGTTAAACTCCATAGTTTAGTATATTTAATTAAAAAAATTTTAAATATTTCTTTTTTTTTCTGCTAAATGTATCGTTTGTCTTTTGAATTTTTTTTCATTAAAACAAAATGAAAGGTTACTAACAACTTGTCAAAAAATTTATGGTAATTATATATGAATTAATTAATCAAGATTTTCTCCAACCAAACGAGTGAATTTGATTATGAGATGTCTTAAAAATCAAATAAAACCTCGAGTATCATACATTCTCTTGTAATCCAATATTCCATAAACCAAATGCTCCATAATAATCTTATCATATAAAAATACTGTTCATTATCATTCATACTAATAAGATTAAATATGTATTTATAACATTCATGTCCATAAAATTCATAAATATATTAACGAACATGTTAGATATACATACTAATTTATGAGTTGTAACTAAAAATTTTATTTTAACATATAAATGAAAGAATTAAAATGTCATAAATTACTTTAAATATCATAAATAAATGTTATTATGTTTATAATAATTATTTAGTTAATTTTATGATAAATTACGTAAAATAGAAAAAATTCAAAATCACGATAGGCTTAACTACCGCTATTTTATTTGTTACATTTATAACCATAATAAACATGATACAACCAAAAATGTAATCGTGATCATAATTTAAATCTCTACCCTTAACATTTAATTTATACCTAAATAAACCCTTATCTTTTAATTATACCTAAGTAAACTCTTAACATAAATTAATATTTTATTTAAAATATTAGTTTATTTATATTAAAATCAAAAGATAAAAATTTATTTGAGTACAAAAAAAATATAAAAATTTATGTAAAAAAATAGAATAATTCAAAAAGTTTTTAGTATTTTAACCAACTTTAAAAGTATACTTCTTGATTCCTCATTGGTAAAATTTCTTTTGTAACCATCATTTCTTAAGGACACGTAACAATAATTTGTTGTCAATTACGGGGCAATTAGTATTGTCTCTTCCTTTACTTTTGGGTTTAAATTTGTTATTTAAACATATATCAAACGAAGCCTTAGTGTACTAAACCATGAGATAAACCACGCTGTTTTAAATAATTGAAATGATGATCGATGTAGTACAAACTTGCAATTACACAATAATGAATTTTAACTTGATCTGAGAACCACCCGTAGTCTTCCTTTTAAGCCTTGTAATAGATCAGAGATAGAGTTTTCAATGTAGAATGAAAATAACTTTAAAACGTACTGCAAATATTAATTTTTTTAAAATTTATTTCATTTATATATAATTATGATATGTATAAAGAATTATCGAAATGTCTTTAAAACACAATGAAATCTTGTTTAAGATCATTGCATTTGTGATTTCAAACTACTAAACGCCTTTCATGTGAGATGAAAATATTTTGATTTGAACAAGGTTTTCTATAACAAAACAATGTAAAAAACACTTGCTTTTTATTTGAGAATGAGTGAGAGGAAGAAGAGAAGGATTTTAGAAAATTTTAGGATATTAAAATGTGTTTTAGCCATATTTACTTATATAGATTGAATTCAATGGTTGTAACCCTTTAATTAAGTTGTTTTATTCAAACATTGCCTCTTTTTATTAGAAACACATATTTCTGAATAATTATAAATGAAAATTTTCATCTAAAAAATCATTTAAATGATTATGATTCATTTTAAAAGAAACCAATTTTTACTCTTCAGAAAATTACAAAATTTCAATTAAAGCATTGACTTCCACATTGTAATTTCCAATAATGGTACATGTAATTTCCAATCTCGGAATGATACGTTAATCGGGGCAATGGACTGCTAGTTTGGAAACAAACTAATCGAATTTGCCCTAGAAGCAGAACTTTATAAACCCATGTTATATATTAATTTTAAAATAAATCAGCCATCATCTAATTGCTATTTTAAATGTAATATATACTTTAGTGTACTCTGTATAAGCTTGTCTTGATGTATGAGGCTATTTGAAACTGAGTTGTAATGTTATTAGCTTGAAAAGAAATATAATGAGTTTTTTTACTAGCAAAAAAATGGAATATATACTTAAATTTTATATAAATATATGAAAACCAAAGTTTTTGACAAAAAAAAAAAGTAATTGTCCTATGTAGATAGTTTAATTTTTTGATATGCAGATAGATAGTCTTGACTAATTGCTATGTATAGTCTTGACTAATTGCTATGTATCCATTATTTAATGTTTTTAATTTAATTTTTTATTCTAACTAAATTAATTGTATTTATATTTAATAATTTAAATTTTTCTCTCAATTAATTTTAATTATCAATTGATTTGATTTTAATCAAACTAATTTTAAATTTGAGCAATGTATGAGAGTATATCCATATATCAATAAATTTATATGTACTTCTTCCATCATTTTTTTTGTTTTGAGATATTTAAAAATTATGTTCTTTTTTTTTTTTGTTGGAACATCTAAAAGTTTTATTTTTTTTTTTTATAATTTTGTATTTTTTTACATTAAAAATCATAAAATTTTAATTTTATAAAAATTTTAATTTTAATATTAAATACATTAAAGCAAAAACTTTTTCTTAAACTAAAATTGATATAGTTATTGAATAGTCAAATGCAAGCAATTTAATTTGTTTGGACAAAAAAAAAAGAAGATATTTGAAATTAATTTACTTTTTAATTTTAATTTTGAAAATTTCAAATTTAAGTATTTATATAAGGTAAGTTGAATTGAATTGAAATAAATAAGGCAATAACAATGAATACGTAAAAGGAAAAATAATTAGTTAGTCAAAATTTTTTTTTATTAAATCCCTAATTTGTTCACATCTATATAAAAGGTAAGTGAATTAAAAATGAAAAAATAAATATAATTTATTATATAAAATATTGTAAAATTTAAATAAAATAAAATCAAAATATAATTAAATGTAGAACATGTGGCTATTGTTTAAAACCGTCCACCTGGAAAAAAAAAAAAAAACCATATTGGGTTTTTTTCTTTTTTTGTCAAAAATTTTGACTTTTGTAAATATCTTTCAAATTTAACTACTAAGATTTCGACATTCTACCTTATATGTTTTTCTCTTTTTTTAGCTTTTTTTTGTTGTTATTTTTTATTTTTAATTTAGATAAATTTTGTTAAAAAACTATGTAACTATCCATGTGGTATAAAATAATTTTTTTAATGGGATTGACTTTGGACGGGTTGAGTTCTTTTAAAAAAAATGAGCTTAGGTTGTAAGTATATTTAGAGTGTTTTATCCTTACCCATTTGGTGAGATATATATAAATATATTTTATTATTTATTTAATTTTAAACATGTATATGTATTGTATTAATAAAGATATTTTTATTTTAATTTAAGAAATTAATATTTAAAATTCAATATAGGGAGTTAATGTAGAAAATGTGAGTTTTTTTTTTTCATTTTTTTTGTTTTTTCATTTTTTATTCTCCAGATTTTTTATTTTTTGACTTTTTTGTATTTATTCTTTTAATTACATAAATTTTATGAAAAGAAAAGTCAATTAAAACCCACATATTATTTTTGTTCTTTTATCTTTCATTTTTTATTTTTTAATTAGTTAAATTTTATAAAAAAAAGTGAATAAAGATGACAAAACAAAAAATTTTTACTTGCAACAGTGAGCAAATATTTTTCTAATTAAGATTTCGATTTACTATTACTGTAATTGTTTACTTTTCAATATTTATCTTTTTGTTCACTAGATGTTATTAAAAATTAAAAATCAATAATAAAAAGTAAAATTGTGTTTAATTAAAAGGGAATTCTATTTACACCATATTTAATGTTATATACACCCTACTACTATATATATCCTAAATTCAAAAATCATTTTCCTATTTCTACTAAATACACCATACCCCTCATTTTTTAGTTTTCATTCCTACCTTTTATCTCTTCTTTTCTCTTCACTTTTTAAAATTGAGCTTCTCGAATAAGTTTCTTGAAAATGAATATCTGAGAAATTTTAAGGATTCTCGAATATTCATTTTCGAAAAGCCTCAAAGCTTTTTGGATATTTATTACTGATAAAATCCAATGGTTCTCAGATATCTATTTTTGAAAAGTCTTGAGCTTTCTCGAAAATGCATATCCAAAAAGATTTGAGGCTTATCAAATCTCTATATCCAAGAAGTTCGATTTCACTTTTAATCAAAAACTTTAATCATGCGTTTATTAACCCATTTATTTGATTATGTGTGTGAATGAAACTGAAATCAATATTCTCAACATGCATGGTGTAAACTTATTCTTTCTCTTGAGCTTTAAAAAAATCGAGAACACCATTTTTATACCATCCATACTTAAAAGCTTGGTTTCTTCCATTCACACATATGATCAAGTAAGAATGGGTACATTGATACGAGACTTCTTGATTTCCTATATCCGAGAATCTTAAAGTTCTTGGTATGACAAATCTGCCAATACAGAGCTATAATCTTTTGGCCACAAAGCACTATTCATTCAATAATGCTTGCAACATTTTTGTAATTCTAATGAATGTGCATTTTAGAGGAATTGCTAAATGTGAATAGGCATTCGTGCAAATTGACTATTGCACCATGTGCGATAGAGCATAATAGTCTCTTTACACATCATGTAGTAGCCACTTGTACAAGCGCTCTTCACAATTAGCGATGGCTTTCAAATGCATGTTTGTTAGAATTAGATAAATGTTGCGAATATTATTTATCGGACATTGTCTGGCTGAAACATTAGAGATTTTTATTATTGGATTTAAACACCTTATATGTTGGAGCTTGAACATGTTATGCTAATAATGTCAATAGTAGATTGCCAAATTCGACAGATTGGTAAAGGCATCGGAGATCCCTATTTTCCTATTATCAAGAATTTATAATTAAATATATATATTTAAAAAATTTTATATATTCTCAGAATCAGATTTCGAGAGTTATATTATGTTCTCGAAAATCTATTTCTGAAAAAGTAATATAAATCTCGAAAATCGATTTTAAAGAGGTGTGTTTTGTTCTCAGTAATCCATTTTTTAGAATTATATTATTTTCTTAGAAATGGATTTTTGAAAATATATTATAACTCTCGCAAATCTATTTCCAAGAAATATGATATGGTTTTTGAGTGTATAAACTATTAAAGGTATTTTTATCATTTACTAAAGGTTAAAATTAACATTTAGTATGTGGATATTTTTGAAAGAAAATTTTGAAGGTGAATAGAGAAATTTTGGTGGTATATTTAGAAGCCCCTTTGGTTAAAATGCAATAATATACATTCAAATATATTTGTGTTCCATTCTTCATTTAGACAGTTGCAACAATGCAGAAATGCATCCAACTCTACGCCTTTCACTCCAACTTTCTTGTTATGAAAGCTCCCATTGTTTTTTTTCCTAGCCTTAATTCTATCATCAAAGACTTTCACTCCAATTCACAAAGCCTTACAACTATACTCTGTTTCCCCACTTTCAGACTCCTAATTCACCTTCCCCTTTCTTCTTAAAGCTGCCACTTTCCTCTCTAACCTTAGTCATAAAAAGGTTAATTGTCATGGTTTTTAAATTATAATTAAATATTTAATATGGTATTTTAGTTTTAAAAATCATTAATATAGTACTTGAATTACAAATCTATTAATACTTGCAGATTATTTATCTGTGTCATCATTTAAAATTAATTATATTCAAATGAGTACCATATTAGTTAATAGATTTATAATTTAAATACTACATTAGAGATTTTTAAAATTTAAGTATCATATTAAATTTTTAATTATAAATTAAAAATAATTTATGATATTGATTTTTATGTAAAAGCCTTTCATTCCAAAAGTATATTATCTATCATGCAATTAATTATAATTTAATATTGTGTGGGATTTATAAAAATAATTATATAGAACCTAAGTTATGGTTTTTTATATAATTTTTAATTGTGAACTATAGGTGATATGGATACGTGCATTCTACAATCATCCAATTTGATTTCCAAGTTAACACTTTTATGGATTCAAATAGGCGAGCAATATCGGTATGGCGACCACTATTTAGCAAAAACGACACTTTTTATCATTATTATTCAACCGATATTGGGTGTAAAAAAAATTCACATCTCTAGCAATTCATTACTATGCAAAAAAGCTAGTGAATAGTGGCAATAATAGGACGCAATCAACATTATTTTTGTTTTTTTTTTCAAATTTTAATATAAGAATTTTTTTTATCATCAAACATTAAAATTTCAATAAAAATTAATAAAATAAAACCTCAAATACATAAAGAAATCCTAGATTTACAGTAACTCCATTAAAAAACTAGCTTCAATAAAAAATCAAGAAAAAATTATTGAAATCAAGTAATAATAAAAAAACTTAAAATTCCTTTTTTTCTTTATTTAAGTTTTTACAAATTTGTGTAATATAACACTTGAAAGAACTTAGACCCCAGAGACATTTTACTTCAAACTTTAAAATTTAAAAAATCCATACATAAGCACTCCATGCCTATGGGTTTGGGGCTATGGTGGTTTGGTTGGAGAAGAAATCAACTAAGCCATGGCATGTATTAGGTTGAAGTTGGAGAAGGGTGGAAGCTTGAAGGCTAGTTGGCTGGCATAGCTAGTGGATGGTTTACGAGAATTGTAAGAAGCAGGGGTTGACAAAACAACAAAAAGAAGTTTGAGTCAAATGAGACTTTTGGAGGATGGAGTAAAATAAGGTTCTTTTGCACTTTTAATTAAAAGAAATAATTGAGTGAAGTAGGGATTTTGGTGGGCATTTGGTTTAGTACTTGACCAATCAAAAATAAATTTATTTTCTTAAAATTTGGGAGGAAAAAACTTTTGAAGAGAAATAATTAGTTAAAATTGAAAAGTTTTGAGAATTAATTTTGATTTAGATTGAGAAATTTGAGATGAAAGAGTTTAAAATAAATTTGAAAGGTATATTATATTATAATTTAGATGAAAAATAAAATATTAAATGATTAATATATATTTTATTTTTATTTAGATTTTATCAATGATTTTATTGTTTTGATATTTGTAAGTTATTAATTTTCTAAATGTGAATATTTTACTATAATATCAAAAAATTGTAAATAATTTTTTATATAAATAAAATAACATAAGGTGTCATTAATTATTTAAAAATCATGAAATTTTTTTTATGATTATAATTATAACTATTATATTTTATAATAAGTTATGTAAATTTGTAAAAAATTTACTATAGCAATTATTGCAATAACCACGATGATATAAGTTATATTTGCAATCACAAAAAAAATAACGGGATAAAAAATGTGTCTACAACCACAATTTAAATCCCTTCATTTTATCATTACTTGTAAACATGTGTGCAAAATGTGGGTCATTTTCTTATGCAGTAAACGTGTTTGAAACAATGGTTAAAAAAGAAGCTTATGTTAAAGATATCATCTTTTGGAACTCTTTGCTTGATGGGTATTTTTTAAGTTTGGTTAAATAAATGAGGGTTTGGCTCATTTTTACGAGATGCAAGCATTTGGGGTACTTTCCGATGCTTACTCAGTCTCTGTTCTTCTTGGTGTTTTGGGGTACAAGGAAAGGAAATTCGTAGTTATCGTAACGATTTTGTGTTCGTCTGACAAATTTGAAAACGAAAATAAAAGAACGAAAAAAAAAACAGAGTCATCATCAATCTTTTTTGGTTAGGTGCGATTAGCTACCTATTAAAATATATTATTTTAATAAAATCTTAAAATTAATTAAAATTTATTAAAAAGATAATTTTAGGATTTGCGTAACAGTTTGGGTTCGAAAGTCAGTTATGCGTGAGAAATGATTAGCACCCCCACGACGCCTGTTTAAAAACGGTACCACTTAACTACGTGTTATCCTTTGATTTTGATTAAAAATAGTCTAATTTTCGGTGTTCAAAAAAATAATTTCTTTGATTTTTTATTTATTAGAAAAAAATTTTATTCTCAAAAAAAATAAATTAAAACTTTTTTATTGAAATAATTTTTAAAATGTTCCAGTACGTTGGTAACATTAGAATAACTTTTTTTCACCTAAAATTTTCTTAGGCATCGCTTCTTGAAATACTTTAGAATCTCATCCTCGGAGGTTCAAATTTACTTTTCATAAAAAATGTCATGCATGCAATGTAAAATATTACCATGTTGATGCACACATTTTATTCTCCTTAGTTAGAAATTTTATTAATTATTTTATTAATATTCTTATTTAAAATTTTGAAGAAAACTGAAATTTTCATTATATTGAAGATTTTTTATAAATATTTCAATACACTGATAATATTTTATAAAAAAATCTTTTCACCTAGAGATTTTTTAAAGCATCTCTACTCGAAATACTTTTAGAATCTCATCATCGGATAAAATTTCTTTTCTTCTCATTTTTATTACTTATATTTTTAATTTATTAATCAATTTTTATTTATTACTATTTTATAAGAAAAAAAAGAAAAATTTTATTGTATTAAAATTTTTTTATAAATATTCTAATACATTGGTAGTATTTAAAAAAAATCTTTTTACCTAAAGATTTCGTAGATATCACTACTCGGAGTACCTTTGAATCTCATCGTCGGATAAAAATTTTTTTCCTACATTTTTTATTAGTTTAGTATATTATTAAATTTATTTTTATATTATTTTATTTTTAAAGTTTATTTTAAAAATTAACAAAATTATAAAAAAAATTTAACACATATTTCGTTATTTAATATAACAAATATAAATACTTTAATATGCATAAATATTAATAAAATAATATATAAAAAACAAAAAAAATTCAAAAAAATTTTTTTTTACCTGAACCGAACTAGTCAACGGTCTGGTCAACGTTCGGTTCGGTCCGACGATTTGGGTACAGTTCGACTCAGTCTGGGCGAGGTCTGGTTGGTTCAGCGATTCGGTACCGGTTCGATTCGAGTTCAACTGTTAGATTTCTGTTCAATCAGATCGGTCAGAAGTTGATGGAGAAGCGGGTCACGGATTGGGTTTGCAGACTCCAGGTCGGGTCGCGGGTTGAGCGCGGATCTTGGGTGCTTAAAACGACGTCGTTTTGGATGTTTATTGAAACGACGTCGTTTTGGACGTTTATTGAAACGACGTCATTTTGGCTATTGATAGCTTATATAAAAGCCCAATTTTTTTTTGATCATTTCCTTCCCTCTTAAAAAAAAAAAAACCTTTCTTTTTTTTTCTTCAGCCAAATGCGGGTGTCGGCCGGTTGCCGTCACCGTCGTCGTCGGTCATCGTCGTCGGTGATCGAAGAAAACCAAAATCACATAAAATGTCTTACTCAACACCCTAATCACAGATCCAGCCTCCTTTTCACCAAAAAGAGTCTTCACTTCTCTAGATCTGCTTTCAAAGTTTCGATGAAACTATTTTTTTTATTTTGATTTTTTTTAAACTGACTTTTTTTTTTCTGTAGGGGCTTGCTGCACTGAGTTCCTCCCTATGAGGAGGACTATTGATTTTTTTTTTTACTTTTTTTTGGCAAAATCTCTTCCGCTTTTTTTTTTTTACAACTTTTCTTCCTCCCTTTTTGATCGGCTAGGAGCTCTATTTATAGAGCTTCGTCAATGCCCCGTGTCTAAGAGGATGGCACAGGGCTAGCAATAGGGGTGCAAGCACGACCCCCATGCCTCTTTTATTTTTTTTAACAATATCTGACAGTGATAGGGTTAAGTGATCAGAGGGGTGAAGGGTAGGGCATGGTGATGGATGCGTGGTAGGGTATAGTGGCATGGTGCCCAGGAAGGCACCACTGTCATCTCCCATTTTTTCAGTTCTATTTGTTTTTGGTATTTTATATTTTTTTGGTATTTTTTATATTTTTTTGTATACTGTATTTAATAATATTATTATTATTATTCTTTTTTTTTTGGACAAATTTGATGTCCACAATAGTTACATTGTTAGGAATATGTTTAACAGTGACCTTTTGTTGGAAACTACATTGATTGGTATGTATTCGAGTTGTAGTCGAATAATGGAGGCTTGGCTTGCGTTTTATCATTTAGAATATAAGAGCAATGTGGTGGTTTGAAATGTAATGATTGGTGGGGTTTTCGATAATGGATGGTGGGAATGGAGCTTAAAGTTGTATTCTTTAATGGAAGGTGAGAATGTCAAGTTTGTATCAGAGTCGTTTAGTAGTACCTTGAGTACATGTGGGCATTGTGATGTCATGGATTTTGGGAGGCAAGTTCATTGTGATTGGGTCAAATTGGGATTTGAAAATAACACTTTTGTTTGTACTTTTCTTTTGAGTATGTCTGGAAGATGCCAATTTGTTGAAGATACCAAAAAGGTTTTTAATCAGTTATTGGATAAAGGAATTGAATGATGGAATGCTATGATATCAACTTTTGTTTCTAATAAAGATTCTTTTGCCGCTTTTGAAGTTTACAACAAAATGAGATATAATGTGATAACCCCTGATTCTTTTAAGATGTCTAATAATTTATCATGTTGTAGTTTGATTCGAAATTATATAAAATTAGGAGCTCAGTTCTTGCAGAATTAGTGAAATGACCTCTAGAGAGTAGTGCTGCTATACAGAGTGCACTAGTGAGTAGTGACCATGTACTGCAAGAGTGGTAGTCTATATGATACTACTTTGGTTCTTGGTGCAATGAGGGAAAGTGTAATATGGTTGCTTGGGGATCCATGATATCAGGTTTTTGTCAAAATAGAAAATTCAGAGAAGCTTTAGATTATTTTAGAAGAATGGATGCTGATGGACTAAGACCAGATTCTGATATTATGTCAAGTGTCATTAGTGCTTGTACAGGATTGGAGATCGTAGATTCGGGGTGCATGACACATGGTTTTGTTATGAAAAGTGTTTTGGACCTAGATGTTTATGTGGCTACTTCCCTTGTTGATATGTATTAAAAATGTGGTTTTCCAGATATGGCTGAAAATACTAACAATTATGTGATTGGTTGATAGAGTGCTGAACTCTTAATTTTAGTGATCAGAATTTAAATTTTGATAACTTCAAATAAAAAAAATGAAAATGTATTCTCCAGAATGCCACATAAAAATCTTGTTGCTTGGAATTCCATGAAGTCATGCTACTGCCGAAACGGTCTGCCTGAAGTGTCAATAAATCCTTTTTTCTAAAATAGTTCAGCATGGTTTTTATCCAGACTCTGTATCCATTACAAAGTGTTCTCCCTGCAGTTTCATCCATAGCAGCTTTACTTATTGGAACGATCATCCATGGATATCTTGTTAGACTTGAGATTCAATCTGATATTGAGCTGGAGAATGCATTGATCGATATGTATATTAAGTGTGGATTCTTAAATATGCAGTGTTTATATTTCAGAACATGTCCCAAAAAGATGTAGTTACATGGAATTGCATGATTGCTGGTTATGGATCTCACATGTATGTTCTTCAAGGATTGTCATTATTTGATGAGATGAACTGTGGAATAAAACCTAACGATGTGACTTTCTTTCCCTGATTTCATCTTGCAATCATGCTGGTCTGGTTGATAAAGGCCACAATATATTTCAATCCATGACAGGGGAGCATTGATGGGTCTAACTGCACTACGTAAACATTGTTGATCTGTTGGGCCGCCCTGAACGTTTGGAGGATGCTTATAATTTTGTAAAAACCATGCCCTGGAACCTCATAGGAGTGTTTGGGGAACTGGCAGCTTACAACTTGCTGAAAGTGGAACCAGACAGAGGGGCAGCAATTATGTTCAACTCTTACAATTGTACGGAGAAGCCGAATTATGGGACAAGTCTGCAAACATACGATTAAAAATGAAAGAAAAAGGATTGAAGAAAAACCCTGGATGTAATTGGATTTGAGCCGAGGAACAAGGTTGATGTTTTCTTCTCAGAAGATTCCTCATCCCTGAGAACAATGGAGATCTATGGGGAGGAATTTGGAAAAGAAAGGAGGTGACTATGAAATTGTTGAGGCATTATCAAAGATAAATTTGAGTTTGGAAGTGGATAAGCAAAAGGCAAATTTTCTTTAATTTTTTCTTATTGCATCAATAGCGACCTAGTTATCGTGAAGATCACTGGACAAAAGAAAATAAATGTGGAAGATCTGAATGTTTTTATGATCAAATCTGAGTAGAAGGGACTAACTACTTTGAGAAAATGATGGAGACCATTCAAATTTGAGCCAAATTGAATCCATTCTATGGACTAAAGATTTGAAACCTCGACAGGAGATTAAACTAAAGTTACATTTAGCAAAGAATGTCCAGCATAAATCCTGTTCCCAGGCTCCACCCAGCTGTAGACATTGAAATGCCTAAACAATGTGGTGCAATGTATCTTTGTTCATGAACTTACAAAAGAGAAAATCGATGAGTATATTGGAAGAGGGGGCGTCTTTGCTCTTTATCCTATTAAAAAACTTTTATTCCTTCCTTTTCCCCTTGTGGCCTCTTTTTCCATGAATAGAAAAAGGCATGAAAGGACTAAATGTAAGGCAGCGATGGGGTGACCTCTGAATTCGGTTGCGACTTATGAAGAAAAGGTGGTCACTATTCTCTTTTATCCTCCTCAACCTCTTCCACAAGTCTGAATAAATCTGCATTTGACACCTTCCTTTCCTTCCTTTCCAGATTGGTTGCTGATTCTCCAGCCAACATAATAGTACTGCCAGTGAGTGAGACACCCTCCTCTTCAAGGTCATCCCCTGTTTCCTCAGAATATGCATATCTGCATGCCACATAACGAATTAACTATTATGAATATGCCTCAAGAAATTGTTCCAAAATCTGTAACTATCCATATTCAATAAAGTGTTTACTTTCTTGACAGAAAAAAAATGAAATGTATAAGAAGCCAATCTGACAAGTAACAGAGGCAAGCTGTAAGTAAAAGTGTAGAGTTCGTGAAACCTACCCTTGTGGAGTACTAGAATCTATGATGCTGATATTCTAGATGCAATGAGGGTCTCAAGAGATTTCTGAAAGCTCACCCAAAAGCTTTTGAAGTAAACTTGACTAGCTCACTTAAGTCCCAGATTCCATGTAATTTGCCTATGAAAGCACACGATAGATGCTTATATAAAACAAAAAGAAAGCACTCGCGCTAACAACCCTGGGAGTGGTTCAAACTTCACAACTCTAAAGTGAATACCGCCCATTGAAAGCTAATGCTTGTCCTTTGCACCTAACACAAACATGTTCACACTTCAAAGAGACAACTGAGATCTATGCCACTATGAAGAATATGTATCTTTTTATATAAAGACATGATTCAAGATGCAAATCAGATATCAGACACCAAATGTGACAAGCATTGCTTCATATATATATATATATATATATATGTATACATATATATAATAAAAACATCCACAATTCATTTATCAGATCTCTAGCTCCTTTGTCCTTTTAAAGAATACATGAAAACAATTCTTATTACCAAATGAAGTATTTATAAATCTCTCATTCACAACAAAAATATCACCTAAGTTAAGCAAGAAACACTCTACCCAATAAAGAAAGTGGCGAGTTTCCAGGGATTACCTAGTTGGATTGTTTGATGGAGCCCATAGAATGCATATCACTATCAAAAGTACAAATGCAAGCAGACTCCAGAAAGCTGGGATTATCCATGCTATTTGCCACAGTTCACTTAATGGGTCTGCTGCATTAAAATACAACTGAACCAACACGTATCAGAAGCTTGATTAAATGCATGCAACTCCTATAATTCTTTATGGAGAAAATAATCTGATATTAGTTTGAATGTTCAGAGTATATACAAATAGCTGGAAAACAAGGAACTTTAGATCCCTATAGACCAACAAATACTAGCTTTCCTTAAAATGCTAGGGCTTGAGTTGAGATGGAGGTAGGGAGAGGGAGGATAGAAGACATAAACAATCAAGAAAACTTATATAACAAAAGAGAAGTTTATTAAACAACCTCATAACCAATCCAAGCAATAGAGAGCAGAACTGATATTGCTAGTGAATTGGTAAACTTCCGGTAGAGCGCAAACTTGGCCATGCTCCTTCTAATCTGCACCCAAAAAAAGGGGGGGAAGAATCATCAAATGGAAAGAAAATGTACTGGATTCAGAAATAAAAACTACTAAATCATCCTTATCTATACTAGAGCCAAGCTGTCAGCTATTTGAACAACTGACTAAAACAAGTAACAATTAAACTTACAAACTGATATATGCAGAATGTATTCACTTATTCACCTTTCTTCAAACAAGGATACAAATATATATGACTGATTGGTAAAACTATCGGAAGGCACATCAAATTCAGTAGAAAAATAGTTTTTGTGGAGCCGAGAAGGCCTTAGTAAATTTAAGTTTTCAATTTATAGCACTATGCAACCAAGATTCACGTGACATGCAAGAAGAAGATATGACAACTACTCAGATCCAGTGTATCAGTAAAAGGAACATGACATATATTTAATCACTTTCACAGCCACAAACGAAAAGGGACATTCCAGGATAATGTCTGTGGAAAAGATAAGCACAGATCTACCTGAAGCTTTTCTAGAGTTTGTGACAATGCAGAAAAGATCCAAACTATGAAGCAAGCATCCAACAGAGAAACTGGTAGAACTAAAAATAGCCTTGCTTTTCCAGCTAAGTCATCAATATTCCCCAGATTTTCAACCAGCCCAAGTGCCTCTGAAAAGAAAAAGTACGTCAGACCAAGAAGAAGAACTTTGAAGGTTATACCTCCAAGGGTTGGCCGCAGAACACCATAGCCCATGGAAACCACTAAAAGAAGTAGACGGGAGACAGTCTTCTTAACAGCACTACAGGTAACTGCCCAGAGTGTTATTCCCATTGGTCTGCTTCCAGTTGCATTAAAATTTGCATATTCAAAGTACCATAGAGCCATTTCACACATTCCCAAACCAATCACTGCAGTAATGTGGTAGTGCAGTTGTATTATATCTTTCCAGTATTGAAGAAACCACAGAAACCAGACAACACCTAGACCAAGGTATGCAAGAGACATCAATCCAAAAAATGTCATTAGTGGTGCCATCTTTCCTGGAAGATAGCCTCCTGGGTTTCTCCAGACAGTTCTTCCACTGATCATCATACCTGTGAGTTCTGGATCACAAAACATGAAATACAAATAGTACATTCCAGTACGATTAATCTCAACTGTTTGAAGCACCATAGTAGTGTCTTCATTTTTTCCTTCAAAGAAGGTTTGCATTCGTTGTGGATGATAAGGGTTATTTGGATCTTGGTGGATGATCACTTCCCCTACCTTACAGGATCCGTCCTTAGAAAGATCTGGAGTGCAACATATTGCAGCTGAATGTAAATATGAACCTCCAATTTTCTCCCTATCTTTTACCTCAACTATTATAGCTTCAACCAATCCAGTTTTTTGCTGCATCTCATTCTTCCTTTCAGCAGACTCTTTTGTTCTTCGAAATGTGATTGACTCAAACCTGAAAATGACACAGCATCACAGATGCAAGAGAAGTTGCAGAATGGTTTAATTTGTATCTGAAAAATAAAATATCTCGGTCATTTCAAGTTAAAACTCTGCCATAGAGACTGGAAACAAATGATGGTGTGTCTAAATATCCAAATTCACCAACATAGCATCTTGAGTATATGATAAATGGACTCATTATTTACAGGAAAATCAAACACAAAGTTTTTATAGGTTACAAAAAAAGGTATCATGCTGAAGTGTTCCTGAAGAACAAAGGAAGATCCAAATGAATTGGGATCTAGACTGAAAGTTTGCAGGATCAAATATAAAAATGTCCTATAATTATAGAACAGAAAAATTTCCCCCGATTGTTCAATAATGCCTCTATTAATCTAAATTGCAATATCAATGTGCATGCCCAAGCTAACAGATTTCACAAAGTAGCAGATTTTTCAACTGCTTAGTGTTATTGTCAATAAACCATGAGATAATTTTCACAATGTGACATTCTTACTGCCATTCATTCGGGAAAACATAACAGAAGAACATTTGTTTTCTCCTGTCACAGTCAAAACAGAAAACAAAGGAAACTGATAATGGTCCCCCTGCAAAGATCCACAATTTTCAAAACCAACGTGGAAAAAATCATAAGATAAAACAAATGATAAAAAAGCTCATGGAAAAAGCATGCAACTGCCTATGAGGTGGGTTTTTCTTACCCAAACAGTAGATCAAAGCTATCACTTTGTCGGTTTATATCACCCCAGTACATAACTGATGATAATTTTAATCCACCAAAAAAAAAAAAATCTTATTATGAAATAGGCAGTGCCTATTTGTTAAAACTTAAAACGAACCCCAAAAATGAAAAATCACAAAGTAAAAACAAGATAACAAAAAAAAAAAAAACCCGACAGAAACTTGATGATATTATTAACATTGTTCCAAATCAGATTAAAAATTATTAGGCCGACAATCATCATTGAAACTAAAGATAATCCTACAATGCAGCATTTTCCAATCGAACAAGTGAGAAAAAAAAAGGTTAAACTTGAAAATAAAGCAGATCAAAACAAAAAAAAAAATTCATTGATGGAGAGAGGAGACTACAAAGAAATGATGACCTGATAAAAGACTTGCCATTGAGGTGGTTATCTTCAGGGGAAGAAGAACCCTTTTTGTCAGGATCAATGTGCAGGTCTGATGCATAAAGGCCTTCGCTTCCACCATGGCAGAAGAAAGAGTTGGAACGGCGGATAAAGCTTTCGTTTTGATATTCATGGATGGAACCACCCACTTGCCTTATCAAAAAGCAGCTCAAATATATTGTTACTACAAATGTCAGCTTTTGAAAACACCCATTTCTAATCAGATCAGAAGAAAAACAAATGTATTCCCTGTTGTAGCCCATCAGCTCTCAATCTCTCTCTTTTTCTCTGTTTGAGTTCTGTTTGTTTTGTTTTGTGTTCTGTCTTAGAAAATTGGGTTTTTTTTTTTTTTTTTTTTTTTGAAGTGTAAGAAAATATAACTAAAATGATCAGATTGACTCAAACTTTATAGCGTTACGTGTAGCACATGCTGATGTTTCATGTTTGGCATTCTATATATCTAAACAATAAATTTTTCTAATACACTATATTAAATACTCTCTCTTGTGCCATTTTTGTCTTTTTCTGCTTTTTTGCTTTTTTTTTTTTTGCTTATTTAAATTTTAAAAATATTTTACAGATTTTTTTGAAATCTTATAAAATTTTTTAAGGTTAAAAGCACTTTATAAAGATTTTTTTTTTCTTTTTTCTCATTTTTTTCTTTTTCTAAATTCACCAATTAAATAAATTTTACTCTATAAAGAGTTTGACTCGAGCTTCATATGCTTACCGCAAATGTTATTTTTTTGCTTTTTTTATTTTTTAACTATTTGTTCAATTTTTTAACTTTGTATTGCTTTTTATTTTTGTTTTCACCTTTTTAAAGATTTTTTATATTTAATAAATTTTTTTATTTAAAATTTTTAAAGTTAGGATACATTTTATACTAATAGTTTTTTCTTTTTAGCTTTTTTGCAAATTTTTCATTTTAAACTTATTTATAAGTTTTTTTTAGATTTTTTAAATTTATTTTTGTATAGAACTCACTTGATACTGAAAATATACCACATGTATTTTTTTTTTTACATTTTATTATTTGTACTATACTTTTTTAAATTTAATAAATATTTTAAAGAATATTAAGCAGAGTATTTGATAATTTAGCATGGCATCTCCATTTGGTTTTTTCCTTTCTAATTTTTTAATTGGATAATTTTGTAACAAAAGATGCCAATTGATAAAAATACGAAAATAATTCTTATTTGATGGCTTTCGATTTATCTCGATTCAATAAATGATGATTTTTTTAAATCAAGATCCAGTTGGGACAAATTGAGTATTTTTAGAGAAGCAAAATCAAAACGGCATTATGTTTAAGATGTTTTATCTAGATCCATTTTGGAGTATATATAAAAATATATATTTTATTATTAATTTAATTATATATATTATATTAATAAAATTATTATTTGATATATTAATTTAATAAATTAATACTTTAAGCTCAATAAGTATGTTAATGTAACATCCTTTATGAGTTTTTTTATTTTATTTTTTTTATCTTTTCATTTTTTTCAGAATTTTTTTTTGGTTTTTTTAATTAGATAAAATTTGTAAAAAAAAGGAAGTAATCGAAATATCCACATGTCACTCTTATTTGTTTTTTTTTTTTTATAATTTTTCACTTTTTAATTTTTTTAGTTAGATAAATTTTATGATAAAAAATAATAAATAAAGAAGATAAAACAAAAAATTTTGACCATTAACAATGCGCAGATAATCGTGCTAGTGTAATTAAAAATTGTAAAAAAAAGACAATGAGAATTTGACATTTCCTTTGTCTTTTAAATTAGGATTAATATTATAAATAACTATAAATTATAGTAAAATATTTAATGTGGTTCATGATTTATAAATTTGTTAATTAATATAGTACTTAAAAGATTATTTGTGCATATATTGTCATTTAAAATTAATCATGTTTGAAATAAATAACACACTAATTAATAAATTTATAATTCAGATACCATATTAAAGATTTTTAAAACTTAAGTATTATATTAAATATTTTACTAGTGTCGTTCTTAATGTTTACCCTTGAAATTATTATATGTAAGTAAAGTAGTAAACCTTGCCAATACAAGTGAAGAAATATTAGCAGCTATTACAATTTAACACATACTTTTTGAGGTTTTTCTAGTTTGGAAGTATATTTGGTAATTTGTATAGTTGTGTTGTATTTATTGTGTTAAATATGTACAAAAAATAAAAATAATCGTATTATAATTTATATTGACACATCAAATATGAAGCATATATTTTATTCATGTCAAATTCATATATTTATTTTTAATTAAAATTATAAATCGTATTAATTATTTTTTTTCATATAATGTTATGTTTCACATTTAAAATTATAAATATAATTGGAAAATGTGCCATTTATGGGGCAACAAGAGTTACTTTTCATTGTATAAATTTTTTTTATCAAATTATAAATATAATAAAAGTTACAGTAACGTATTAAATTTAGCTTCATATGAGAAATCAGTCAATAAATCAACACATAATTGAAAAATCTTTCATAAAATTATATCAAATTCTCACATGGTAGAACTTAAATTTGAAATTTCAAAATTCTAAATCCTTTTTCTTGTCACTAAATCAAAGAATTGGCACTTGCATTCTACAATTCAATACCACATTTACCATATATAAATAAATATATATATGTGTGTATATGTATGTATAGTAAAGAAGTTTCAAGTTAAACAGTTGATTTGAGATAAAAAAAAATGTGAGTACTTCTCATTTAGTTTAGCAAATATCAATTTGCTTTGTGCATCACAACAAAAACTAAATCTTTTGTTCATTTATTTGTCAATGAATCTCAAATAGCAAAATGAAAATTCAAAATTGAGCTTGGTTTTATTGAAATTGAAGCTTTGATCGAAATGATTTAATTTGCGTTCGGACGCAATTTTAAACTTAGCTTGATTTGCTTTATTATATAGTTAATTAGATATATGGCATTTGAATTATAAAAAATATACAAAATGATACCTAAACAAAATAGATATATAATTTTTCATTATGAATATTCAAAAAAATATGTATATTTTTTATCTAAAATTTAAGATTGCTAACTTATTTTGTCTATGTGAATCCAGCCAGTACAATTATGCAATATGTATGCCACACAAGTAATAAAAATGTTGAAATAACTATTTCAATTTCCATATGGATGCCACATGGCAATCCTAGATTAGCTGATTTTAGTTAAAAATAAATTTTTTTCTTGAAAAATATAACAGCCCAAATTTAAAAAAATTATTTTTCTTGTTAAATTGAATATATTTTTTGATAAAATTTTATTTTTTAATTTATTTTCTCCGTTTCTTTTTTCTTTTAATCTTCTTAATTCTCCACCAACATCCATGTTTATATCCTTTATTTTCATTGGAGCCAACCCATCTCGGACATCAACTACAACACAGAAGTACAAAACCAAAAAGAAAATGCTTTCTTCTATAATCATGGTGGTCCTGAATCATGATTATATCATGGTGGTCATGAATCATGATTATGGTGATGATGACGGTGCTGGGCATGTCAGTGAAAAAAAATGGTGATGCCCCATGGTTTCCATGCACTAGATAGTAGATACACATCAAATCGATTCCCCCAAGTAGACAGATCCAAACTCCAAAAACACAAACACTGAAGGAATCCTTCATCTTGCACTTTTGAAGCGGCTTTAAGATAATAAATGCTAACCATGAACGCACACGGTCTTGAATCAACTTCCTCTCCCAATCAGCTACATATATACACACACACACACACACACTCCCTCAAAAGCATGTTCAGAAAGACTTTCAAATGGCTTCTTCAGGATCATTCTTAGCCAGATCATAGGTGGCTCCACATATTGCTTCAGAATATAGGCCACCTTCTCTTCTTGTTTCAGCACACCCCTATTCTTTGGAAATTTTGCCACATTTACCTGCAGAAACATGTCAACAGGTATTAAGGAATAACATGATAAGAGAAAAAGTTGCAAACACATCAAACAGTCATAATTTTATGAAACTGGACAGCTCATAAACTTCCACTTAATAGAAGGTTTCTGTTGATTAAAAGTAAAGTTTAATGCCTTGTACATTTAAATGGAACATTGTTGAAACATGTTTAACTTTTGCTGGCAGACTAAAATTGACCTGATGCTTCCACTTATATCCTATCCTCCATTTTTAAGGACACGAAATCAATTTCCCATTTTGAGGAGACAGAGAAAGATAGAGATAAAGGAAGACAGAAGAATGAAACTTTATTGTCACATTTGAATGCCATATGAAATTATATCATAGATGCCATGCCATTTTATAGAATTTTAAAAATTTTGACAGCAGAATAACTTCGGGGGCATACCATGGGACTAAAAAATCAATAATATATGAACAAAGAATGACAAAATGCGGCAAAGATTAAAGTGAACAATCAGCCTAGAAATCAAGGAATCACCAAATTAAATAGCTTTATAAGAAGAACTATTACCTAATCCAGACAAAAATCCCTGTCCATTTGTTCTTCCTCAGCCTACAAAACAGACAAGCAGAAAGAAGCTTTGCAAGTCAGTAAAGATATTAGACCTTACATCTCAACACATGCTAATCATCACATTGACGTCATCAATTACTTGAAGTGTTTACTTATGCTAAGAATTGCTTTAAGTCGGCCGTCTTAGCTAACGCAGGGCTTGCACACAAACTATCCAAGATTCTATTGCAAGGGCCATCTCACCATAAAGCGAAGCTTGAGAAAAGTCCAAGATTAATCTTGAAACCACCAGTGTAGTTGCTTTTGTCAACACCCATTAACCAACCAAAATATGAATCTATAAACCACTTAGGCTCCGATTGTTTCATAAAAAATAACTTTTGAAAAATGATTTATGAAAAATATTTATATTTTTTGTTATTTGGATGAGTTAGCGAAAAATATTTTTCATTGTTTGGTTGTTTTCTTGAAAATTTATTTTTTAAAAAATAATATTAATATAACTATTAAAATATTAAAATTTATTTATTATTAAGGTATATTAAAATTATTTATTATTAAAATTATTAATATCAAAACATAATTATATTTTAATAATATTATTAAACTATTATGTTAATATAAAAAATACTCAAAATAAATTTATTTATTATTCTTTATATTATTTATTAATATATTATAATATTATTTATTAATATATTATATTAATAGCATATTATTTATTAATATAATATTATTTATAAGTAAAATTATGCTAAAAAAATATTAATGAATAACTCTTCTAATAAATAACTCTTTTTTGGAAAATTCCTTCCCCTTTTCAAATTTGTAAGATAATTTTCAAAAAAATAATTTTAATTTTGGTTAACCAATTAATTTTATACCAAACAAATACTTGAAAATATAAAAATTATTTTTCAAAAATTATTTTCCGCGAAACAAAAGTAACGTTAGTTTGAGAGTTTGAATCATTAGAAAACCGAAATTAGTACAATTTTTTAACATAATTTCATGAGGTATAGGCTTTCTTTTTTTTTTTTTTTTTTTTTTTCTCTTGGTTATTCTGTGGAACTAAGGTTGGCAAACCAACTTTACATGCAACCAGTATCTTAAACAATTGAAGATACTTTTAAATTTTAATCTCTTTGTGCAACTAGGTTAAAAATCTCATTTTGCCTTGTAAAATTATGGACATCATGTATTTTTTTTTAATGTATAAAAGAGTTCATGATCTTGAGATTTGAATATTTTTGTGATCATGTAATTTTAAATTTTAAAATTATTAAATATTATTTTTTAAAAATAATTATGTAAATCAATTGAGATAAATTTCGATTTACATATTTGAGTTTTATAGTTTAAGACAGGTCATATTTAAAGCTTGAAAAATGATTACAAACCCAAGAAAAGCCCATTAAAAAGCTCAAAAAGTCCAAGGAAAGCTCCGTAGACGTATCGGCAAGCTTGTTATAAACACAAATTCATATACACAACAAGAGATGTGTACATAGTCAGATTTGCATTGCTAGTTTTCCTTTGGACAAATAGCTTTTGTGGGCTCATTTCTGATTGCAGCACAAAATCAAAATTAAAAATTTGACAGATCTCCTTAGAAAAATAGAATATCAATGTCCCAAATCAACTTAAAGAATGTATTCATTGGAACCCAGTTTAAGGTAGGGAATTAGGATCATCATCATCATCATACTAACAGTTATTCTCTTATCTGTACCCATTTCAAGAGTGGGAAATCTTTTTAAATGTAAAAGGCCTCCATTCCAGGATGAGACTAGGGGTGGATTAAGAGATGAACTGCAGACTAAATTATCTTTGCCTAATTAGTGTGATTAATTATGGATAATGCCAACTTGGAGGGTTGTCAAATAGAACGACGACAAGTGTCATAATTTGAAAACTAAGATTTCATGTTATCTTATTTTTTCAGATGACAGATAAATGATGCTCAGAAAAGTACAAAAGTAGACTTTTCAGATGACAATATATAGCACTGTTGTGTTTTGATGTCAGATCAACATTTCAGAGTTAAGAATATGTTCTGTCACCAAACTCTCTCCCCTTTATCAGCTTTTTTCTCACAAAAAAGAATATTAATCATATTACAAACAGAATAGTAATCCATTATGCATTTATTTTTGAAGCTAAATGGAGAATTTTAATGCCTATAACAAGCTTAACTTTGTTTTCATTCCCTGGCGGGGGAATCTTCCTGTCAACTTACATCAGTGATGAACGTTTTATTAAGTTGTAATTCATACATGACATCAAAGACATTTTTTTTTATAAAATTACATATATCAGTAAAAGTTATAGTTAATAATCAAATAAAAGACTAATAAACATGCAAAAGCAACAACTCAACATATAATTAAATGAAATTCATGTATGATGAGATTTGAATATGAGATTTAAAAGTTCTGAAACCTCCTATAAAGACAAATTCTTTGCCTTAAATAAGTTAATGACATTCCTTTGATTTTGCTAGAAACCCCACTAATCAAGCACAAAGGACAGGTGTGTGGTGGTAGCTATCATTCTTTCATTTCCCACTTCAAATTGCCTGCCCTTCCCTTTGAATTTTGGTCTAACTAGCACACACAATCAAGGGCACAACCAGATTTTGATGACACCTTGCAACTATAATTCTTAAGCTTTAATTTGTTCTCAGAATCTTTTTTGATTGGCCAAAGAAAGGATTGTATAGACAATATCCCAGCACTAGCAAAGCTACTAGTATCCTTAATAGGGAGGAGATGCTAAGCCTATACGTAATTGGATTGTCGTTACGTCCAAAAAATCTATATTTTTAACCATAATTTTATTTTTATTTTGTTTTTCACATTCTTGTTTGACACATCTTCTAGTTTATGCACAATTAGCATTAAGATTATACCGTCAATCTAATCTATTTTGGATTACAGATGATGATTAATATATTTATATACAATGAATCTTATTTAATGGTCACGAAAAAGTAGAATTTATAAATTTAATGTTTCAATTGTATAACGTACATGCAAAAAGAATCGTATAAAAAAAGAAGCAACTAAAAGGACATGTTGAGAAAAAGACTAATCCTATATCAAACCAGACAGCACTCAAGGTAGGAAAATGAAGACATTTCAAATTAATTAATAGCATGATGTATCGATTTAAATCTTATTGTATATAAATTTAATCTAATTTTATATTAAATTTATTTAATTATATGTGGGTTGTTAATTAGTGCATGTTTGATCGTATTTTTATAAAAGATGTGAATTTTTTTATATTGTTGTTAAAGAATTTTATTAATTAAAAATTTAATACTTTATTAATAAAGTATAATCCACATGTGAACACGATTATATTAATGGTAATTTTAACTTGTAAATATATTATAATCGTAAAAGAAAAGTTCTTGGTTAGGGTAGGAAAAGTCCCAATAATTGGGTTACATATCCTAGCAAGAGTAGTGCTTATAAATGTAGGTGGCCATTCACAGCAAGGCCAAGAAATGAGGCTGGAAGGCAAAAATGTTTACTTCAGCGTACTCCTCAGTCCTCACTCATTTTCCTTTTGAGAACATTATGAGAGAAAGAAGGCGACTAGCCCTTATAAAGACCATATACAAAAAATTTACTTCCATGGGGTCTCCTATTTTATTCAATTATCTTAACAAATCATTAATTAATATGATAGATGTTTGATACCTCAAGGAATCTTTGCTTTAACACCCCAATTGGAATTGGAGACACCCACCCTACAAACATGTTGTGCAGGTCTCAAGAATAGTTCATCATTACTACCCATAAAATTTTTAAAGATAAAAGTCATATTTTCATACCCTTTTGATTTTTAATTTTATTTCTACACGAGAAAAATGGTTATGAGTTTAAGTTACATAAATGACGCAAACTTTCTTCTAGGATGAAAAAAAAAAAAAAACTAAAAAATAAAAAATTAATTTAAAATTGTAGTATTTGGTTGGTTTATATCGATTTTTTTATTTGATTCGAATTAAATTCAAATATTAAATATATATAATAAATTTATATTAGATTTTGGATCGAAAAATAAAAAATAAAATAAAAAACTTGAAATGAACTGAATTACATATTTTTATTAATTATATATATATTTAGATTTTATAAAATAAAATAATTATTTTATATCTAAATCTATTTAAATATATTAGATATTTATTAAAATAATATATAAAAATAAAAAAATTCAAAAATTAATGAATCGAATTAGTAAAATTTGATTTGAATTGGATCAATTTAAAAAAAGTTAATTCAAATCTAAATTGACTTTTAAAAGTTTATAATATTATGCATTATCTAAAATAATTAAATCAAATTTGAAATATTATCACCCCCATTTTCTTCTGTTCCATTAATTTTATATTTTTTTCGTAGATTGAATTTGAGAGCTCAGACGGTTAATTAGAAAAAAAATTTAAAGTTTAACCGTTGATTTTCCTTTGGAGAACCCAATTTAATTTTTATTTTAAATTAGAACTTTGCAAATTTTTTAAAAGTATATTATAACTATGCAATACTTGCATGGTTATGTGTGCATGCGAAATTGCTCTTTGTTAGTTCAAACTTTCATGCATGCCAATTTGACTAGAAACATGTCTATTGTGAGACTCACATGTTGACATTTACACGGTTTATAAAAATAACTATGAGTATAAAAATGGTACTATTTCATAAAAAAAAAAAACATGAAAAACAATCCCTTAATTTACAAGAAAAAATATTAGTCACAATTTGTTTACTATCATTTCATATCCTATTCCTTATTGCTTTAATTAATGTTTTGTCTCCTTTGGCTCCATTTTTTCTTAAGAAATAAGAAAGAAAAGAAGCACGCAAATGAATCGATATATAGTCAACTCAATATATTGAAAATTAGGTACTATCTAGTGAGCAAGCCTGTTCGAGTTGTAGTTCCTCCAATAGTTCCTTCTACTCTATTCTCAACAGACCTCAAAAAAGACTTTTCAAATGTTGGGTTGATGCTAAAAATTCTCTGATAAACATCATCAAGGCTCTTGTTTAGATAAAAAAAAAACTTATAAACTCGATCATTCTTCACTATTTTCATGTATTGTTGGCTGTCATCAAGGTACATCATGCTATTTCTTCAAATATATCTAATTGCTACCAATAACGAGTTAAAGAATTAAAATATTCTAAGATAGAAGAGTCTCCTTGCTGCAAGTCATGTAGTGTGCGCTTGATCTTGAATATTGCAAACGTATTATTGACGTTGAAGTTGGTTTTTTTTGCAGTGTCTCAAATCTCTTTAGTGGTTTTGTAGTATATGAAATTCTTAGCAATAGCATTGATCATAGAATTGATCAACCACAACATTAGCATGCTATTTTCTAACTTATAGGTTCTATACTTCGAGTCATCTTTATTAGGTGAAACAGCCACTCCTGTGAGATAATCTTTATTACCTTTTTCATAAACAAATAGCATCATTGATTGAGACTATTGGATAAAGTTTTGTCCATTGTGTTTGTGGTTGATGATAGGCAAAATAGAGAGCTCAGACACATTAATGTTACTTATGATCACACTCATCAGATTAAATGTTACTTTTGAGGTAGAGCTTTTTTTTACTGCTGGCCATGGCATACATAGAGAGATATAAATAAATAAATATATATGTATATATATATATAGGTTTTAATGGTTCAAGATGAATACTATGATACCATAAAGAAATTCATGAGAATTTTTTTTTAATTATTAAGAAAACTTTCTAGAGTACAAGATGATATATATAGTTAAACATCAAATCTGGCTATTCTACCCAAATCCCATAATATCCTAGAGATAATAACAACTCACCAAAAAACTCTCTAACAAGGAAAAAAATGGAAACAACTAAATAGGAATTTGGTCAATGAATTAAATCCCTTTTATTTAGGAAACAACTAAAAACCTAAAAGACTAAATAAATGACAACTAATCCTAAAGGTTAAGAATCGGTTTTCCACACTTTTAGTTTTCATTGATTAATTATTAAGTTATCAATCATCCCCTACAACATGGTCATTAATTTGCATATATCCAAATAAAAAATCACCATAATATATACTAAATGATATAAATTGCAAGATATAGAAAGAAAGTAAGAAAAAGTTTAAATGTAGATGATTTGAAAAATAATGAGTAACTTCTCTTAATTTGTTATTCGTAGTTTAACATGTACTAATAAATTAAAATCATAATTTTTTATACTAATGCAAGTATCAAACTAAATTAAATAAACATATACAATATATATTAAGTTAATATTTTTAAGATAATCTTCAAAATTTTTAGCTCATGCTAAAAAGTACATATTAAGATAAGTTTATTAATGATTTGATTAAATGAGTAATATATGTATTTTTGTACTTCTTGGCAAAGTACAATTGCATATGAAATATTAAAAATTTTGAAGTGTTGTGCCAACAATGAAGCAGTAAATTTTCTCCTATGTTTCTATATTTAAGTAGATAATTTTGGATAAAAATTTAGCTATATAAAAGTAATGAGAAAAAAATTTACCAAATAAAATTTTTAAAAGATAAACAGACAATAATTTTAAAAATTATTAAGTTCACAATAATTATTTTTGTATTTTCCTTAAACAATTTCTTCAACTAAACAAAAAGATTGTATATTTTTAATTATTATTTCATTTTTATTACCATAATTCAAAATGACTTTTTTTATATTTTGATGCGAATCAATTTCTCCATTTGAAAGAGTAAAGAATATTGTAAAAGGTCATAACTTAAATAATGTTAATTGTATGTTGTCTTCCGGGATTAGTATTAACTATGATATCTCTTTCAAATGAAACTTGAGTTGTTTCCCTCAATCCATGTAGCAACAATTTATCAGCAAATGGATGATTATAAACTTATTAATCTAATTAACATTTATGCAATACCAATTTTAAAATCCTCAAAATAAGATATATCTTTTAATCTTTGCAAGATTTAAGTATAAATATTTTCTTCTAAAATTATATTAATATCTCTATAACTTTTGCACTTAACAATTCATTTTATTGTTTTCTTATTGTATTTTGAAATTTATTACCGGTCTCATAAAAGTATAACTAAAAATAATATGGATTAATCAATTCAAACTTGAAATAATTCAAAATTCAAATTGAGTATACATAAAATTTTTACTCGTTTAAATTTTAAAATTTTTAATATAATTGAAAATAGTATAATACACATAATTATAAAAATAAATAAACTTGACTTGATTTCAGTTGATTTTAAAAAATAAAAAATCTAGTAGTTATTTAAAACATGAAATGATAAAACATATAATTAAAATTTGAATTGAAATAATAACCTAATCAAAATCTAATATTTTTTACTCGTCTTCTGTATCAATTTAAAAGTTCCTTATTTAAGTTTTTTTTCACCTTCAATCTCTTATTTTTATTATCTTTATGGTTAAATTAGTTAATTAATTTTTAAAAATATTTCTAAAGTGGAATTAAAATTATAAGTGATTGAGTATACTTATTTTTTATTTGGATTTAAGATGATTTGAATCCAATTTTTTAAAAAATGAAAAGCGTACCCCATTATTAAATCAAATTTGCTCAGGTGATAAGTGAATAATTAAGTATACGATGAATAGACATAGATAATAAAACTTGATTCAACCTAATTGATCGCTAATATTAAGTTTAAAATCTAGCTCAAACTTATAAAAGTCAAAATTCAAAATAATTGAAATACTAAATACACAACTAAATAAAAATTTATCAAATGAATTTTGTTAATAAATGCTTTTAAATCACTTTTAAGTTTAGTTAAATTATAATTTATAATAATATTTTTATATTAAATATAATAGTGATAATTAATTTGATGAATTTCAAAATTTTGAACAAATATTACCCAATATAGTAACCTTTAAAATTTTGAAATAACCGTGAATATTCTTCCACTTATATAACAAAGAAAAAGAATCAAGATACAATATTTCTCCTATTAAAAAAGTTTCATGTTGATCCTAAAAAAATTTGAAATCAATAAATTTATATTTTCTTCATTGAAACATCTTATAGTATTAATCTTGATTATCATATGGAGAATATAAAGTTATACATAACCAATCAATCATTTGTCTTTCTTTTTTTTTTTTGCTCAAGATAATCTTCCATTAGTGCTTTTCAATTAAGTGTAGTTATACATTCTACAAATTGAAATTTTAATTTTTTTAAGATTTTATTATACATGAATTTTTATTATATAAAAATATTACGATACATATTTTTAAAAATTAAAATGAAATAAAAGGATTTAATTAATATATATTTTTGAATTATTTCAAGGGACTAAAATGATTTAATTATGTTATCAATGATCAAATTATCAACTAATAAAACATATAAACGATAAAATTATTAACATACACATATAGTTAACAAAATCAATTAAAACAAAAAATTGAAAGGAAAAAATAGAGAAAAAATGAATATACTTTAATGACATAATTATAAAAAAGGAGTCTAATAATAAAAAGAAAATTCATTTAAATTAAAGTTTATAAAAAATTTACTATGGCAATTCATTTAAATTAAAGTTTATAAAAAATTTACTATGGCAATTTAATAATCATTTTTAACATTTTTGTAATTAAAATTTTATTAAGAGTATTTTAATCAATCACTTTTAGAACTTTCTTTAGTATAATTATAAAAAAAGAAGTCTAATAATTAAAAAATATTTAAATTAAATTTATAAAAAATTTACTAAGAATATTTTAGTCAATCATTTTTAATACTTGTGAAATTAATATTTTAAAATTTCAAGTAGTTTAATTTCACATACACTTTATTTTAAATTTTAGTTAATTTAAATTAAACTTAAATAAATTAATAAAAGTTATATAGTTAAGGATAAATTTGTTAATTTAAAAATTCATAGGGGGTATTTAGGTGTCTCATTTTTTTTTTTTGCTTAAAATAATATTTCCATTAGTGCTTCCATCAATTGAGTGTAATTGTACATTTTGCAAATTAAAAACTTAAAATTTCTTTTATTTAAACTTTTATTATAAATGAATTTTTATTATATAAAAATTTACAATGCATAATTTTAAAATTTAAAATGAAATAAAAAAATTTAATTAATTTTTCTTTTGAATTATTTCAAGAGACTAAAAAGATTTAATTATGTTATCAATTATCAAATAATCATCATAAAACATATAAATAATAAAATCATTACCATAAATATATAGTTAACAAATTAATTGAAACAAAAAATTGAAAGGAATAAATAGAGAAAAAAAGAATATGCTTTAATAACTTAATTATAAAAATGGAGTCTAATAATAAATAAGGTTCATTTAAATTAAAGTTTATAAAAAAATATTTACTATGATAATTTCAATCATTTTTAATATTTTTAGAATAAAAATTTTATTAAAAATATTTTAATTAATCACTTTTAGTACTTTTTTAGTGTAATTATAAAATATAATGTAGACACCAATTTTAACTAACGTAATTTTTTTATTTATTGATATTAATAATATTATTATTAATATCATTAAATAATTAATTAATTTAAAAAATAAGAAAAAAAGTAAAAAAAAATCTTTTGGTTTCAACTCTGGCAGCTGAAATCAAGCTGCCAGAGTGATATTTTTTCTCTTTGATACTATTTAACTTGACAGCATGAAATTCGGTGATCAAAAGTCACTAGACAAATCTCCAAAATTTTCACAAAAGATCTCAAGAGATTTGGGATCTTGAATCTTAGTAGCTCTATAAATAAAGCTAATTTCTGCAAAAAAAAACACACACACACACACAAAAAAAAAATGAGGGGAACACAATCAAAGAATAAAACAAACAATCACAATCCTCTTTGATAGAGGAACCAACAGTAAACAAAAAAAAAATCTCAAGAATGAAATTCTCGATCTAGGAAGTTTGAATTTTTTTTTTGAAAAATCTGATTTTGAGAAAGTGTTTCGAAAACAAAAGGGATTAATTTGGAAATTTTTTGAAAAATTTTTAGGTCATCGAAATTTAAAAAAATTTGAATTTTTTGACGACTATTTGAATTTTTAGACAACCGAAATTTGGGTTCATCACCGAAACTTGAGAATTTTTGAATTTTTTGACACCGGTTGAAGTTTTCGGCATTCGGTGCACGATGGCAATCGACCAAAAACTGGGTAACTACGACGACTGGTGAGAGGGGGTTTGGGTTTAAAGAGAGAAGCTCTAAGGTAGAGAGAGGGGAAAGAAAAAATAAAAAAAATTGAAACAGGCCTTTTATAGGCACTTCAAAACGACATCGTTTTAGGCATCTGAATCGAGCTTGACTCGTATAAGATCCATGCCTTAACCCGCGAGCTAACCCAACCCATTCATAGGTTTTCCCTTTTTTATTTATTTTATGTTGATTTTTATGTTATTTTTATGATATTATTGTTATTTTATATTATTACTAGTAATAATTTTTTAGAACCAAATAAATAAAGTGAAAAAATAATACTAAAATAAAATATGGACCTACAAAATATGATATGCCAAAAAAAATAATTAATAATAATATCTATTTAAGAAAAATAAAATTTTATTGCAATGCAAAAAGGTTATTTAAATTTCACCAAAGTATTGGGATAATTTAAAATATAATTTTTGCTAAAGAAAGTGATAAATAAAAAAGGAAAATAAAATAAAATAAAAGAATAAATTGTTTAAATGAATCTTTTAAAGGTAATTGTTAGAGAAAGCTAAAAGAGTTTTGTTTTTTTTTTTTTAATTATTGCTAGTAAAAATAATTTTTTGAATTTTACCATAAAGTTGAGATAATGAAAAATTATTTTTGCTAGAATAAAGATTGATTTAAACAATGTAAAACAATAATAAAAAATAATAAAATAATAAAAATAATAGTAATTGATATCTTGAATAAATTTTTAAAAAATATATAAAATTGAAAGAGTTTGATTTTCTTCAATACTTACAAAAGATTAACATTTAGATTTTACCTGTGAGTCGGGATAATCTAAATTTTTTTTATAATAAAAATAATTAAAGAATAAATAATAAAAATTTTAAAAATAATCATATAAAGATTAATTAATTAATTAGTTCCTTTAAACTATAAAAAATAATTTTTATTTAGGATCTTGTCCAAAATTGAGATAATCCTAAAACTTATTCAAAATTTTAGGATTTCACCAAAGAATTAGGATAATCTTAAAATTTGTTTAATAAATTTTAGAAACTCACCAAAAAGTCAAGATGTTGCTAAAATCCTTTTGAAAATAAAAAATAAAATATCTCATGATGAGATTTCGATAATTTTGTGAATGATCAATTTTCTCGAAATATTATCTAAATAGTGATTTTCTATAAATTTCATCAAAGTATTGGAGAATTTATAATAATAATAATAATAATAATAATACTAATTTCACAACAAAAAATGTTTTTTTAAATAAATTTTAGGAAATTAAATTTAAATATAAAAGACCGTATTATCAAAATTAAAGGATTACACATGTTTAATTAGCATCGTTCTTCGAACGGGTGAGTGAGGGTGCTGATACCTTTCTCACTCGTAACCGTACTCCTGGATCTAACATAGGCTTCATAGACCTAAACTTTTTTTAGTAAATCTTAATTAATTTTAAGATGTTATTAAAAGATGATGTTTTTATATGGCCAATCACACCCTTAAAAAGATTGATGTCAACGCCAAAACATTTTCACCAAGTCTAGTGATCGAGTCTCCTGGATGAAAAATCGTTATGACAACTTGGTGACTCCACTGGAGAACCTTAAGAGTCAAGCCAAAAATTAAACATGCGTTATCCAAAATTTGATTTTATGCTCTTTTTTATATTAAATTTTAATTTCTTATCTCATGTTAGAATAAAATTTTTTTTTTGGTTTCATTTAGTTTTGATATGTTATTGTACTTATTGTATATTATTGGTAATTATATTGTTAATTTTATTAATAATTGTTACATTCCCTTACATGTGCACATTTGCATTCATGCACGAGCTCTATACTCGAGCTCTCAAATCTATCCTTTTTTAGGAGATAGTAGGGTACCTACGCTTTTGTGAGGTTATAATGCCTCCACTTGGACTAACAAAATACTTCCACTCAAGTTGAACCATTTCCGTCGGCAGCCCATTATGGATAAAGATAAAGGGCCTTACTAGTCTAAAGTGGATGAAAGTGAGGATCAATTTATGAGCCTTTTTAGCCTGTGTTAATTACCAAACCATGCATATAGTGAACTTAAGAAACCAATCTTAGATAGGGCCATACCATTTTTGTAGATTATACCCTAAATTATGACACATTAGGGAATAATTATTTTAATATGATTACTAACCCTATTTTGTTTTGTTCTCTTTTCATTTCATGATCATGCATCATCATAAATACTTGCATATGAGATGTGTTTATCAATATGCCAATATCAGTAAAAAAATTTTCAGTATTGCTTCGAAAACACCATCACGATGTTCTCAACTTCGAAGCTCATCGTGTGTGAAGAAAGCAATGTAGCGATAACTCTATCATTAGAAGCCCAAAGTAGAATAGGAAATTATTTGAAAAAATCTAAAAAAAAAATTTACCTGAAGAAATCAAATTAGGACTTTAACAAAATGACATCTTTGAGTGGGTCGAGATCTGGTGCCGTGTAACAACTTCTATGAAGATGGCTTTTAAAGAAAAATATGGTCATATTGCTTCACTACTTGAGGTGTCTATAGAAAATCAGTTAATAAGAGCTTTAATTCAGTTTTGGGACCCTGCATACAAATGTTTCATATTTAATGAAATAGATATAACCCCAATGATCGAAGAGTATACTACATTGTTATGGTTGCATTTTCCTAATCTAGATAAAATCTATTGGCGAAGTCAAAAACTTGGATCTTGAAAGAAACTCACCTGTATGATGGAGGTCCCCATTCAGAATGTGAACTCAAATATCCAAACAAAAGGCAAAAGTGATTGCATCCTGTAAGAAATCTTACGTGATTACATCATCAAACACTTAGGGATAAACGAGGCATGAGAATGATAGCTTTGGCAATTTATGGCTAAATCATTTTATCGAAGGTTTTAGGGCACATTGAGGTATCAGTGATTGACTTTCTCGAACAAATGGACAATAAAATCAATCTTTTTCCTTTTATACTAGTAGAGACCTTTAGATCATTGAATCACTGTTAAATAAGAGGAAAACGTTTCATAGGGTATGTACAGTTACTCTACATTTGGGCAAAAAGTCATCTTCAACATGTCATGGGTAAACTTTATCCTACTTATAGTAATAAAAGTAGACGAATTAAAGAATGCTTCAATGTTGAGTGGTTAGAATTAAAGGCTAAGGAAGAATGAGTATTGACTTTACAAAATCTCACTAATGCTCAGGTTATATGGAAAGCTCTATGGATGCCATGAGAAGCCATGTTATACAAGTGTGGTGACAAGCCATGGGTTCCACTCTTAGGACTGTGAGGAGGTATAAGCTATGTTCTGGCACTGGTTCATCGACAATTAAGGTCAAAGCAATTTGTCTCGATGACTCATGGGCTTTAAGAATTAGAATTCTCTTTTGAAGAACCAAAATTTATGGGAAAGGTAAAAGAGATTATTAGAGAATGGAAACAGACTTAGAGAATAAATCGTGGGGGATATACAGATAAAGCGACACCTAAATATCTGATACAAAAAAATCAACGAGTCACAAACAAAGTTGGTGCTAAAGAAAATAGACCATATCACCAAGAAGACACCCATTGTGAAAAGATTCTTAAAGATATAAAAACTATGAAGTGCAAATTTGAAAAAGGAAAAGAAATATGGATGCTTGAAAAGAAGAGGCTTCAGCATGGATTAATAAATGGAAATATAAAACTAATAAGAGTGAAGTAAAATCTTGAAGGCTTAAAAGAGAACAAAAAAAATTTTTGAAAGCTGGCATAGGTCCATCACCATAATGACCACAGAGCTTGAAGAATTAAAAAAAAAAAAGCATAGAACAACTTTGTTCCAATTTGTTATTTAAGGAAGAAAACCTTAGTCAGTCTGTGGAAGAAAAAAAGATACTATAAGGTCTCATAAATGACTTGAAATAGCAAATGCATTATCGACATGAAGCCATTCAAGTTTTGAGAGAGGAACATGATCAATTTGAACATAAAGCATAGTATTGGAAGGAAAAATATCAATTGAAAGAATTTCAAGCCACTCGCCTAGTAAAACAGATAAGAGAAGTTATCTTTAAAGCAAGAGATATGGCCCAAGAATCTAAATGAGTAAAGAAAGAAATTTACCTAAAACAGCACAACCAATGCTTGACCAATTTTTTAGATAGTGTTTATGAGTAGTACAAGCATGTACGGTACTTCTTTTAAAAATTTTAATGTTATAATAAAAGAAGCATTTAGTAAAGTTAATGTGAAATTATGATATGATGGTTCAAGTTCAGACTTAAAATCTTTTAAAATATTGGATATATAATAAGCACATCATTTGCATTCATGCATTCATACATCATATGTGTGTTTCATTTAAAAAATACATCATGACTAAAAGAAAGATACTTCAAAATAACAAATCTCAAAGAGTTTTCTTTAACTCAATCAGGTGTAAGGATAGTTAGGTCATTAAAAAAAAACATAGATCAGACCACTCATCATTGTTACAACACTCTTTCATAAGTCAAAATCATGAAAAATGAGCAAGCATCTAGAATAGAAAGGATAGAAAAAGCTCAATTTGATATGTAGGAGCAAATGATTAGGTCTCAACAAGAGTTGATAGAACAAATGACTAGGACTCAAAAAGAGACTCGAAAAGAAATGGCTATAATGATGGACATGATAAGGAAAATGACTAAAGAAAAAAAGATAGCTGAAGAAATGACCATTGAGAAAGAGCCTCAAGCCCAAGAAAATACCAGTGATAGGGAACATCCATTGTATCTACCAGGGTTTACTCCACCCTATGCTCAAACCTCTCATTAAATGCATCCACAAATGACACAGCCTAAAAGGCAGCCACAAGCTCAATTTAATTTATCTCCCTTCATGGTTCGACCATATAGCAAAGGACATGTTGGTTTAAATATTGGGGCAAGTCATGTTGAGCCCATTATGGTCCTAGATTTAAATGACCTAGAAAAACAAGAGAAATTAAAAAAAGGCATGTCCGGACAATCTGAGAATACAAAGGCATAATAGAAGTTAGATCTCTTAGAAGAAAGGCTACAAGCTATTGAAGGTGTAAATATTTTTGGCACAATTAATACCAATAAACTCAATTTGGTTTCAGATTTGATAATCTCACCAAAGTTTAAAGTACCAAAATTTTAAAAATATGATGGAACCAAATGCCCTCAGGCATATATCACTATGTTCTATCGAAAAATGACTAGGCATATAAGCAATGACAAGTTGCTTATCCATTATTTTCAGGATAGTCTTACTGGATCAACTGCTAAATGGTATATTTAATTGGACATGAGTTGTATTCATTCATGGAAAGATCTGGCCAAAGAATTTATTACTGAATATAAGCATGTCACAGACATGACTCCAGATAGATTATCTTGGCAAACATGGAAAAGAAAGCTATAAAAAATTTTAAAGAATATGCCTAGAGATGGTAAGATGTTGTCACTCAGGTTCAACCCCTTCTTACTAAGAAAGAAATAATTATTCTGTTCATTAATACCCTTTAAGCATCGTACTATAACAGGCTCATTGGTCATGCCACAAAAAAATTTGCTGATATAATGATTATAGAAGAGATAATAAAAAATGCATTAAAAATAGAAAGATTGATGGAGTTGATGTTTTTAGATAAAAAAAAGAAAGACCATCTAAGAAAAAAGAAATAAAAGTGCAAGCTATCACCACTGAAAAACCAAAATCAAGATCTTTTATCCTGTACTACTTATATCCTGTATACCAGCTTTCTTACCCAACCATTTTTAACATTTCTCAAAATCCATACCATTACCAACCAGTGCAAACCCAGACACCTATTTTCCAAGCCAATGTTTGTCCTTAAACACTTTCATCATGACTTTCCCCTCAGTCAAATATCATAAACTTTAATCGAAAGGAACCTTGAAATAATTAAGAGTAATAACGATTTGATCCAATTTCAATGGCATACACGAAATTGTTCCCTCAGTTATTCCAGAAACTTTTGGTAGCTCGATAACCCATAAAGCCCTTAAAACCTTCATATCTGAAGTGGTATGGTCTTGAAGCTTCTTGTGACTATAATTATGAAATTCAAGGCCATTCTCTGAAAAATTGTATAGCTTTCAAATGTAGGATGCAAAGCTTGATTGATAATGGAATTTTACATTTCACAACCAAGGTCGAACCAAGTGTGGAGGCCAATCTATTACTAATCATGATGGAGGATCAATAAATACTTTAAATAGTGAGACAACTTAAAATATTAAAAGAGAAGTAAGCAAGATCAGAACCCCTATGGATGAAATATTTTCTACCATTGTGAAAGCAAATATGATTCGTTCAATACCCGAAAACTCAGATAATGAAAATTTCACACATAATTCAGATCACACTTGTGAATTTCATATGGGGATGGTTGGTCATTTGCTTCAAGATTGTGAAGCATTTCGACATGAGTTCCAAAGAATGATGGATTTTTCTTGGTTGAATTTTATGAAAACGTGAAGAAAGTTTAGTGAATATTATGATAGGAGGCTCAACCCAAAGTAAGCCTTATCGAATGAATTTTGAGCCAGTTACCATTTTTTATGAAGAGAAATCAAGTGTTAAGGTTAATAAGCCAGTTCATATGAATTTTGAGCCTGTCACTATCTTTTACGATGAAAAATCAGTGCTAAAATTCATGAACTAGTTTGTACAACTATGCTAAAGGTGACAATTGAGGTCCTTAGCCTATTTCTGCACAAATTGGATAAAGCAATCCCTTGGAAATATGATTGTAACATCATATCACAAGGTTTGGATAATGGTTCTCTTCAATATGGCTCATGTGATGTAAGCACAAAAAATATAACTGGCGTAGGAGGCATAACTTGAAGTGGGCGATGCTATACCTTAGAAGCACTTAAGAGAGCATGAAAAGAAAAAGTAAAAGAATGAGAGGCAAACTTAGAAAAAAAAGATAAATCACTCAATGATCAAAAGATTCACCTAGCCCCAATCTTAGATCGAGAATGTAAAAATTCAGTTATAAAAAAAAAGGCTTGTGAGTTCTTAAAATTAAAACAGTAAATATAGTATGGTGAAGCAATTAAATTATTTATCAGCTCAAATTTTTATGCTCTCATTATTGTTAAATTTTAAGCATCATAGAAATGCCTTATTCAAAGTAGTCAATGAGGTTTATGTAACTTATAATATGTTTGTGGAGAAACTTGATTGCATAGTGAAAAATATCACAGTAGAAAATTTTATGTTATTTAGTGATGATGAAATTTCACCTAGTGCTAGAGGTGATGCTAAGACCTTGCATATCTCCACAAGATACAAGGATTATACATTAGCAAATGTGCTTATTGATAACGGATCTTCTTTAAATGTCATGCTTATGATTACACTATCTAGATTGTCAGTTGACATGTCTTACATGAAGATGAGTTATATGATAGTGAAGGCTTTTCATAGGACTCATCGTGAAGTGATAGGCAATATCGAGCTACTAATCCAAATTAGACCATATACTTTTGATATACTCTTTCAAGTCATGGATATTGTTTTTTCCTATAGCTGTCTTTTAAGAAGATCATAGATTCACATAGCAAGAGCTGTTCCTTTCACTTTGCATTAGAAGGTAAAATTCATAATTGATGAAAATGTGGTCATTGTTGTTGGTGAAAAAAATCTATTGGTGACAAACTGTCTACTACATTATCTATTAAAGCAGTTAAGGAAGCCCTATAATGTTCTTTCAAATCTTTTAAATTCGTTAATGCGACCTATGTGGGTGAATGATCAAAAGTGCCTATTCCATGTCTATCCAAAACTTCCAAGATGACCCTTAAAGAAGTGGTAGAAAAAAGACAATAAGTGTGGGTTGACTTGTAAGGGATGCAACGACGATGGATGATACCTAAGAAAGATGATCAGTTTAGGCTAAGGTACAAACTAACTAAAAAGAAAAAAGAATAAAGTTCATAGAGAAAAAAAGAAAAAAAAGATTAGCTCATTTTTTGGGGCAAAAAGTAAAAACTAAAGGCTTATCTTTTCTTCCCTTTTACGAAACTTTCATCTTAGCCGATTATATCTATTTAGATGTAGCAAGAAACATAGAAAAAAAGTTTACACCATCATTAAAAGATATCTTTGCTGAATTTTCAATACAAATGGTGGGTAAAGAAAAGAGGAACGAAGATCCAAGCTATTCATGGGTTTATCTTACTCATCTTAGTGCAGAACTAAAAAATTAGCATGTTAAGGAGCTACTTGTTGTTTTTAAATTTTCTCCAATGTAATGTATTGAACCTAATCTAAATGCTTTTATTAAAAGCATTAAATGTCTTATGTGTGTTTGTTTCCTCATTTTTAATTGAATAAATGACAAGCGTAACACATTTATCCTTTTTTTTTACCTCTTTCATTTCAATTCCTTCCATTGTTATACATCCTTTTACATTTTATCTATTTCACTTATTTTCAAGTATCTAAATAAGGAAAATAAAGATTATCATGACAATATTTTAGGATTTGATTTTAAAAATTCTATTTATATTGGTGAACTCGATGATGAAGAGAATGTGAAAGATCATGCAATATCCTAAGAATTATTGAGATTAGTGGAACAAGAAAAGAAGGTAAATCATGCCTTATCAAGAAGCCACTGAAGTTGTCAATTTAGGGGATGAAAAAACTAAAAAAAAATTAAGATTGGTATTTCGATGTCATCATCAATAAAGTAGGAGTTGATAAAGTTACTATATAAATATATAGATGTATTTGCTTGGTCGTATCAAGATATGCTGAGCTTGGATACTAAAATTATAGTGCATAAGCTACCTTTGAAGCATTAGTGTAAACCAATTAAACAGAAGCTGAGAAGGATGAAACCTGAAACATTGTTAAAAATAAAAGAAGTGAAACAGTAATTTGATGCGGGATTCTTAGAAGTGGCCAAATATCCTAAATGGGTGGCGAATATAGTCTCAGTACCTAAGAAAGATGGCAAAGTGAGAATGTGTGTTGATTATTGGGATATGAATAAAGCAAGTGCAAAAGATAATTTTTTATTACCTCACATTGATATTCTAGTGGACATTACCGCTAAGCACTCTCTGTTTTCATTCATGGATGGATTTTTAGGCTACAATAAAATTAAAATGGCACAAAAAGATATGGAAAAAACTACTTTGTGACAGTATGGGAAACATTTTGCTATAAAGTCATGCCCTTTAATTTGAAAAATGCTGGGCCAATTTATCAAAGAGCCATGAACTCTATTCCATGATATGGTACACAAAAAAATATAGGTGTATGTGGATGACATGATTGTCAAATTTCGTGAAAAAAAATTATGTGACTAATCTCAGAAAGTTATTTAAGAGATTAAGAAAGTTTCAGCTCAAGCTCAATCCAACTAAGTACACTTTTGGTGCAACCTCAAAAAAATTACTAGGATTTATTATTAGTAATAGAGGAATAGAAGTAAATCCAGATAAGATATGTGTCATCCAAGAGCTACCACCTCCATGAAAGATTGAATTATATGGCTCATTTCATTTCCCAACTTATAGCCAAATGTGATCCCTTATTTAAGATTCTTTGAAAACAAAGATCAGGAGAATAAGATGAAGATTGTCAAATGACATTTGAAAAAGTTAAAGAATACTTATCAAACCCACTAGTATTAATGCCTCATGTCCTTGAAAGACCTGTTATCTTATATTTGATGGTGCATGAAAAATCAATGGGATGTGTTTTGGGATAACATGTTGAAATAGAAAAGAAAGAACAAGCTATTTACTACATGAGCAAAAAGTTTACTGATTACAAGTCAAAATATTCATCATTGGAAAAGATGTGATGTGCACTAGCTTGGATGGCTCGTCGGCTCAAATAATACATGTTGTATCATACCACTTGGCTCATTGTGAAATTAGACCCAATCAAATATATCTTTGAAAAGCCTTCATTATCGAAAAAAATAGCAAGAGGGCAAGTATTACTTTTTGAATACGATATTGTATATGTGTTCCAAAAGGTAATCAAAGGAAGTGCTATTACTGAATTTCTTGTAGAACATGGTCATGAAGATTATGTGCCTATGACATTTGATTTTTCAAATGAAAACTTAATATCTATACTGCACATAGATAAAGAAGAGCATAATGAAGATATATGGAATATGTATTTAATGGTGCATCAAATACTTTGAGGCATGGTATATAAGTAGTTTTAATATCTCCAAAAAGGGATTACTACCAAACTACTACAAAACTAAATTTTGATTGTACCAAAATGCGACATAATATGAAGCATATGTTCTGGGTCTTCAAGTTACTCTTAAAAGAAAGGCTCGTGTTTTAAAAGTTTATGGAGACTTTACCTTGGTCATATACCAATTGCGAGGAGAATGGGAAATAGAAGACTCAAAGCTAATTTTATATCAAAAGTACATATCAAAATTGATCAAAAAATTTAAAAATATTTAGTTTTATCATTTACCCTGAAAAGAGAATCATATGGCTGATGCTTTGGCTATATTGGCAGCAATGTTTAAATTAAATAAGAATGCTAAAATCCAACTCATCAAATTGAGCTTGCGAAAGAAACTAGCTCACTGTTCAAATATTGAAGAAGGAGTTGATGGAAAACCATGGTATTTTGACATATTACAATATGTTAAGTATCAACAGTATGCAGAACACATATTAAAGACTGATAAAAGAACTTTGAGAAAATTAACTATGAGTTTCTTTCTAGATGGAGAAATTTTATGTAAGAAAAGTCAAGACCAAACACTATTGAGATGTGTGAATGCTGTTGAAGGAAAAAGTTGTTAGAATAAATTTACGGAAGTGTTTGTGAAACTCATGCAAACGGTCATATGATGACTAAGCAAATAATGAGAGTAGGATACTATTGGTTAACAATGAAAAAAAATTGTATTGACTGTGCTAGAAAATATCGCAAATGTCAAATTTATGCAGATAAGATTCAAGTTCCTTCAATATTTTTTCATGTTATGTCAACACCTTGGCCTTTTTCTAGGTAGGGAATGGATGTGATAGGGCCCATTACACCAAAAGCCTCAAATGGAGATTGATTCATTTTAGTGGTAATTGGCTTCATATGCAATGTAACAAGAATGGTGGTTCATAAATTCATCAAGAAAGATACCATATGTCGATATGACCTTTTAGAAATGATCATTTTGGATAATGCTCTTAACTTGAATAATAAAATGAAGACTGAGGTCTGTGCTCAGTTTAAAATCAAACACCATAAATAAACACCTTATCGTTAAAAAATGAATGGGGCAGTTGAAGTGACCAATAAGAACATAAAGAGAATTATTGAAAAAATGATAAATATGTATAAAGATTGGCATAAAAAGCTACCATTTGCATTACATACTTATCAAACTTCAATATGCATATCTACAGAAGCTATACCATTTTCATTAGTAGATGGGATGAAAGTAGTATTGCCCATTGAAGTTAAAATTTTTTTCTTGCGCGTTTTCATGAAAGTTGAGTTAAAAGAAGTTGAGTGGGTTCACACTCGATATGAATAATTAATTCTCATTAAAGAAAAGAGATTAGTTGTACTTTGTCATGACCAATTATATCAAAGAAGAATGATGTGAGCTCATGACAAGAAAGTTCTCTCATGATAATTTTGAAAGAAAAAATTAGTATTTAAGAAGATTCTTTCTAACCAATAGGATCTTCAAAGAAAATAGACTCTTAATTAGGAAGGTTCATATATGGTGAAAAAAGCTTTTTCTAGTAGGGCACTAATCTTGGCAAGAATAGATGGAGATGATCTACCAAATCTAGTCAATCCAATGTAGTAAAAAAATACTATACTTAAAAAAATAAAAAAATAAAATGAATTGAAAAGATATTTGAATTAAAAACCTAAAAAGATAGTTTAGATAAAAATAAAAAGGGGATAGTGAATGAAGTGGGTCAATTCTCAATATGTGCCAAAAGATCTCATTAGTTTTGGTTTAGTTTAGTCTACTGCATTTTCGAAAAGTCAAGGGCACCAATCAAGAGTCTTTAGAAAAGAATCTATGATAAATTAGTTCATGATGATCTAAATATTTGTTATGTAATTACTTGTTGTCCTTATTGTATCTTTTTGGATAATGCATGAAACACTTTTCCCTTTTACCAAAATAAAATAGCTCTTTGTTTATCATTTTTTTTGTCCTTCTCATTAAAAAGAGAAATGTGCAATGTGTTATAATTGTTGCAAAATTCAAAAGATGATGAAGGAATAACAATGACCATAAAAGACACACACATTATTTTGAAGGAAATTTAAAATGATAAGCAAAATAGTAAGGAACAAATGATCAATGAGAAGAGTGGCCTATGAGTTATAAAATGGTCGACTTGAATATGAGGTATGAAGAGAAATCTTTTTTATCTGAACTTAATCAACTGCTAGAATGCATAGGATTTAAGAGAAGAGAAAATAAAACAAACTTTAAAAAATTTTGAGGATTAAAAGAAAATGACAACAAAAAAAAGAGAAAAAAGATGGTCTCTTCATTTGCATAATAAGTGCATTCACATCATGATCATCATTCATTGCATGGCATTGCAAAACCATGAAAATGTCATTCATGCACACATGTGACATAATAGATGTATGGGTTTAGGACAATTCAAAATCAACAAAAGAAAAAATCAAAAGCAAGAAAGATGTGAACCCTCTGTTTAGAGAAAATCTTTCAAATACCATTGCCTCTTAGCCTTTTGAATTTAAAGTTTATTGCCTTTAGTCGAAGAGCCTTTTAACATTTAAAGTTTATTGCCTCTAGTCAGAGGAGCCTTTTGAATTTAAAATTTGTTACCTTTGGTTAGAAGAGTCTTTTAACATTTAAAGTTTCATAGCCTCTGGTCAACAGAGCTTTTTAATTTTAAGAGCCTCTGGTCAGAGGACTCTATCAAAATTAGGCATGATTTGTAAAACTGAATAGCATAATCTATAAGTCCTTTTAGATTTTTAATTTAAAGTTCGTTGCCTTTGATAAGATGAGCTTTTTAATATTTAAAATTTGTTAACTTTGGTTAAAGGGGCCATTTAAAGTTCGTTGCCTCTGGTGAGAGGAGCTTTTTAATATTTAAAGTTTGTTGCATTTGGTTAAAGTTTGTTGTTTTTGGTTAAAAGAGCTCATTTGAATTTAAAGTTCTTTGTTTCAGGTGAGTGGAGCTTTTTAACATTTAAAGTTGTTGCCTTTGGTTAAAAGAGCCTTTTAATATTTAAAGTTTGTTGCCTTTGGTTAAATGAGTCTTTTAGTATTTAAAGTTTGTTGCTTTTGGTTAAAAGAGCTCTTTTGAATTTAAAGTTCGTTGCCTCTGGTAAGATGAGCTTTTTAATATTTGAAATTGTTACCTTTGGTTAAATGAGCCTTTTAATATTTAAAGTTTATTGCCTTTGGTTAAATGAGCTCTTTTGAATTTTTTAAAGTTTGTTGCCTCTGGTGAAAGTAGCTTTTTAACATTTAAAGTTTGTTGCCTCTAGTTAGAAAAGCCTTTTGAATTTAAAGTTTCATAACCTCTGTTTAGTAGAGTCTTTCAAATTTTCTTTCAAAAAAAAAAAACTTTATGTTCAACGTTTCCTCTTTTGTATGTATTTTGTCCAAACCAAATTGGTGTCTTTTTTTCTTTGCTTTATTCTTATTTTTAGAAATAAGCAAAAATGGGCAGCTGTAGACACCAATTTTGACTAATGTAATTTTTTTATTTATTGATATTAATATTATTATCATTATCATTAAATAATTAATTAATTAAAAAAAGTAAAAAGTAAAAAAAAATCTTTTGGTTTTTAACTCTGGCAGCTGAAATCAAGTTGCTAAAGAGATTTTGTTTCTTTCTGACATTACTTAACTTGGCAGCATGAAATCTGATGACCAAAAGTCATCAAACAAATCTTCAAATTTTCCACAAAAGATCTTATGGCAGCTCTATAAATAGAGCTAATTTCTGCAAAGAAAACACACAGAAAAGAGAAGGAAAAGGAACACAATTAAAGAAAAAAACAACAATCACAATCCTCTTTGATAAAAGAACCATCATCAAACAAAAAAAAAAAAATTTCAAGAATGAAATTCTCGATCTAGGAAGTTTGAATATTTTTTTGAAAAATCTGGTTTTGAAAAAGTGTTTAAAAAATAAAAAAGGATTAATTTGGGAATTTTTTGAAAAAGTTTTAGGTCATCGAAATCTGAAAATTTTTAAATTTTTTGATGACCGTTTAAATTTTTTGATAATCGAAATCTGGATTCATCGTTAGAACCTGAGAATTTTTTAATTTTTTGACGTTGGTTGAAGTTTTTAACCACCAGTGCATGACGACAATCGATCGAAAATTGGGTCACTGCAATGGCCAGTGAGAGGGGGTTTGAGTTTAGAGAGAGAAGCTTTGGGGTAAAAAAAGGGGAAAGAAAAAAAAATTGAAACATGTCTTTTATAGGAACTTCAAAATGACGCCGTTTTGGGTATCTAAACCAAGCCCGACCCACACAAGATCCACGCGTCAACAAACAAGCCGACCCGACCCATTTCACAGGTTTTTCTTTTTCTTTTTATTTTTTGTTTTGATTTTGATTTATTTTATGTTGATTTTACGTTATTTTTTATGATATTATTGTTATTATTATTATTGTTATTTTATATTATTATTAGTAATAATTTTTTAGAAACAAATAAATAAAGTGAAAAAAATAATACTAAAATAAAATATGGACCTACAAAATATGATATGCAAAATAATAATAATAATAATAATAATATCTATTTAAAGAAAATAAAATTTTATTGTAAAACAAAAAGGTTATTTAAATTTCACTAAAGTGTTGGGATAATTTAAAATATAATTTTTGCTAAAGAAAGTGATAAATGAAAAAGAAAAATAAAATAAAATAAAAGAATAAATTGTTTAAATGAATCTTTTAAAGGTAATTGTTAAAGGAAGCTAAAAGAGTTTAGTTTTATTTAATTATTGCAAGTTCGGATTTCACTATAAAGTTGGGATATTCCAAAATTATTTTTGCTAGAATAAAGATTGATTTAAACAATGTAAAATAATAAAAGTAATAATAATTGATATCTTGAATAAATTTAAAAAATATATGTAAAATTGAAAGAGTTCGATTTTCTTCAATATTAACAAGAGATTAATATTTAGATTTCACCGGTGAGTCAAGATAATCTAAATTTCTTTTTATAATAAAAAATAATTAAATAATAAAAATTTTAAAAATTTTAAAAATAATCATAATAAAGATTAATTAATTAATTAGTTCCTTTAAACTATAAAAATGATTTTTATTTAGTATCTTGTCTAAAATTGAAATAATCCTAAAACTTGTTCAAAATTTTAAGATTTCACTAAAGAGTCAAGATAATCTTAAATTTTGTTTAATAAATTTTGGAAATTTGCCAAAAAATTGAGATGTTTCTAAAATCCTTTTTAAAACAAATAAATAAAATATCTAATGACGAGATTTTGATGATTTTGTGAATGGTTAATTTTCTTGAAATTTTTTTCTAAATAGTGATTTTCTATAAATTCTGCCAAAGCGTTGGAGAATTTATAAAATATAATAATAATAATAATAATAATTTCACAACAAAAAAATATTTTTTAAAAATAAATTTTAAAAAATTAAATTTAAATATAAAAGATCGTATCATCAAAATTAAAGGATTATACATGTTTAATTGGTATCATTCTCTGAATGAGCGACGTGAGGGTGCTCATTCATTCCTCACTCATAACTATACTCCCAGGCCTAACCTAGATTTCGTAGACCTAAACTTCTTTTAATAAATCTTAATTAATTTTAAGATTTTATTAAAAGATGATATTTTTGGATGGCAATTACACCCTCTAAAAAGATTGGTGGCAACTCTAAAAATTTTTATCAAGTCTAGCAATCGAGTCTTCTGAAGGAAAAATCATTATGACATATAAATCTAATAATAAAAAAAAAATTTATAAAAAAAGTTACTAAAAATATTTTAGTCAATCTTTTTTAATATTTTTGGAATTAAAATTTTAAAATTTTTAAAAATTTAATTTCACATAGACTTTATTTTAAATTTTAGTTGATTTAAATTAAATTTAAATAAATTAATAAGAGTTATATATTTAAGGATAAATTTATTAATTTAAAAATTTATAGAGATATTTTAAGTCAATTACTTTTAACTCTTTAGAAGTTCACATTTTTATATATAAAAATAATAATAAAATTATATATATATAAATAAGTGTGTGTGTGTATGTGAACTTAGGAATTAGATATCATTTCGTAAAAATCAAATCACCTACGGATATGTTAAGAAGACGCTTTGAATTATTATCTTGTTGTAATATCCCTTGTCTAGAGCAATCGGAGATCTTGTATTTAGTTGTCTAGGGCAAACAGATTCCAACTCATAAAAGTCTTCTTTGAAAGTGTTAACAATCGGACTATATAGCAGCCAAATATTTGTTTTGGATAATTAGATAAATACGGAAATTTTCTAGAAAAGAAGCAACAAAAATCTTTTCAATGCATGAAAAATCTATTAAAATGGCAACAATTTCAATCATGGAAGTGAAGGGTGCCCACATCATCCATCATCATCTAATTATTTGCATAACTTAAAAAATCAATCGCCTTCTGTATGACCAAATGAGTTTTGGATTTATAACGAATTGATTATAAGTTTATTTAACAAATGAAAAATAACAAAATAGAAAACTACCCTTTTATGCTTGTCTTTCATTTCTTTAGAACGATAAAAGGGGAATAATTGAATTAAAAGATTAAGAAAATTTTTTTGCAACAAAATATATGCAACTAGTTTTTATCCCTGCAAATGCACGGAATTTTTATATTTATAATAATATTTAATTTAATTCATTAAAAATCTATATAAAATTTTTGTAGATTCGAAATTTTATTTTTATCACTAAATATTTGTATCTTTTTTCTTTATTTTTAATTCAATTTATATATTTAATGTTAAAATCTTTGATTTAATTTTTAATTTCATAAATTAAAAGTACAAAATAAAAAATAATTTATCAACAAAATTTTCAAATAACTTTTTGACCTCCATATTAATTTAGAAAAGTATATTAGTAAATATTTAAAACATTGAAATTTTTAATTAAATTCATTTAATGAATTTGATTGTTTAATTGGTAAAAAATAAAATTTTGCTATAAAAATAGGTTACATAAAATTCAAATATAGTAAGTATTTATAGACCTCAAGAAACTATAAAAAAATTGATAATTAAAATAAAGTATAACTAAAACTTAATAATAAATCTAATCAAAAAAATAGAAAAATTTTAAATTGAAGATAAATATGTGATTTAGGAAGTCCAATAGAAAAAGTTCATCAGATTCTAAACTATTTCTCAATCCCCTAAACATTTATTTTCTCTATGTATACATGCATCCATGATTAGAAAATTCCATTCATTAAAAAATGAAAGAAAACTCCAATTTAAAATTTTTATCACCATAATATTAAACAATAATAGAATTTGATATATATTAACAAAAAATTACATGACAATCACCATAAAAATGACAATTCTATTAAAAATGAAAGAAAACTCCAATTATTGTTAATATATTTTTATCTACTTATATAATTTGATATTTAAAAAAAATATTAAAATGGATATTTTTAAGTCCTAAAACTAAAATTTTTAAACAATAATTCATGCATGCTCTTATCAATTTAAATAAATTTAAATATTTTATTACATTTGAATAATATTAAATAAAATAACTAATCATATATCCTTTTATTTGTTTTCAAATTAATATTTGAATATTTATTATTATTTAATGATTTAGTTTAAAAGTTTTTATATTTGATTATTTTGATAATATATATTATAATTATTTATTATTATCTTATGTTCAATTTAAAAAAATTATCCACCTAAACATTCACATAAGTAAATTTTATTAGATTTGCATATATATTGTAATATAATATTATATATGAGTTTAATATCATCCTTTGAATGTATGATTCGATAGCAATATATACATTATCTCTTAAAAAATCAGATTCAAATTCTTTTTTTGTTAAAAAAAAAATTAAAACAACTATTTTAAGATGCCTATTTAGCTAGATAGGAAAAAAAAAAGGAAAGAGACGAAAGAGAAACCTCCTACTAAACAATCAAATTGATGAGAATATTTACTACTAATTGTCTCTTTGTGTGAAATGTGAATACATTTCTTATCATATTTATTTCTCTGCAAAGATATTGTCCAAAAGAGACAAAACAAAAGATTCAAAGGTGTATTCCCGCTAAAGACCTTATAAAATACGATCAAGTTCAACTGCTTTTGCATTTCGATCTTCTATTGCTTGCTCATGTGCCCCATTGACCACAACACCACGACTTTTTATGACTCCATACTTCACCAATAGCTCCGTCGCCCAATCCAGAATGTGCAAGACAATGTAAGTTCCAATCCCACCAATTAACCCATATGCTATGGAATAGGTCAAAGGCATCAAAATCAATGTCACAAAAGCGGGGATTGCCTGTCTCATATCATCCCACTCAATTTCCAGCACTGCTCTCATCATCAACACTCCCACCAGGATCAGCGGCGGCCCTACGGCCCAAGCGGGTATCGACGCCAAAAGTGGCGTGAAGAAAAACGCTAGGAAAAAGTATCCGGCCACTGTTAACGCCGTCAACCCCGTTCGTCCACCCTCTCTAATCCCTGTGGACGATTCAACGAAAGCCGTAACTGGTGATGTCCCGAGCAATGATCCTACGACAATTGACATGGCATCCGACATGAAAGCGAAATATTGGCCCTCAAAATCACCGTTTGGATCAGTAAAGCCGGCGAATTTCGCCATGGAATACAACGTACCAGTTGTATCCAATATGTCAACATATAAGAACGTGACCAAAGCCTCCCAAAAGTACCCTTTACCTATAGTGCTAAAACTCAATGCCCCAGCTGTACTTTCTATTAAGTGGATATCAACAACTTTCTTAAAATACTTGTGAGCTGAATTACCGGCGTCAGTGTTAGGAAAAGCAGACACTTTAGTGTTGCGGAACCAAGAAACCGCCGTTACAAATACTATACCATAAATCATAGCACCCTTAATATTTTTCACCATGCAATAAGCTATAATCACAAAACCCACGATTCCAAGCCACAACGTGGGACTCTCCATTCTGTCACGTAGACAAAAAATGTCACCCGAGACTGTACCCCCAGGCATTAAACTAACGGTTCCGTTAGCTGCCGCTAAAACTGGGGCAACCGAAACCCGGGATGAACTCGGACAGCCTCCGAGAGCCACAAGGGTTGACGGGTTATACCCGACTAACCCGACGCCTTGGTTATTTTGCAGCCCGATAAAGGCGAGAAACAGCCCGATACCTGCAGACGAACTTATCCGAACCGGTTTAGGAACTAACTTAGCTAACTTGGCCCGGAACCCGATAGCTGAAATGAACAAAAACATTAACCCTTCTATGAAAACCGCTGCTAAAGCACTCTTATAAGGGACATTACCCGACCCGTGAAGTCCGACCACAGTATAGGCAAAATACGCATTTGTCCCCATACCCGGAGCCAAAGCCAGCGGCAAATTCGCGAAAGCACCCATAATTACGCAGCCAATAAGAGAAGAAACAACAGTTGCTACTATGAGATCTTTACGGACGGTCTCCAAACATGAAGCGTAACCCGGGTTGACCGGGTCGAATTTGCATGACACGTCAGGCTTGATGACTCGGAGATTTGACCCAGTGCAGTTGGATAATGGAACGGAAGGATCAGAACATAAAGGAATGCAATCTGAGACGCTGCAGGGACCTCCAGAGTCGGCAAGGATGGAAGCATTGACGGCTAAGATGTAAGCCATGGTTAGGAACGTAGCGGTTCCCGCACGCAACTCGGTTGTGAAAGAAGAGTTACGCTCGGCTAGTTTGAAACGCTTCCCGACCCGGCTATTGGCAACGGCCGAGTTGAGCCGAGTTAGGAACTTTTTGGGTGGTGGTTGAGGTTCCATGACCATGGAAAACGAAAAGAAACAAACTTTGTTAGTAGGTAAGAAAAAAATGAGTGTGGTTTTACATATAAATAAAAATACTCAAAGAAAAAAAAAATAGAGACTTTGTGTGTTTGTTTTTGGAAAATTTGATGGCATTAGCGGAATAAAAGGGAAGAAATTCTATAGTAGGAAAGTGGGAAAAGGGCATCATTTTATATTTGGGAAAGTATCTAAGAATTTACTACCAAATACTGGTTCAAGCGATACAAAGAGTAAGATATTAAGGGATTGAATATAAAAAAATAATGTGATTATGGTTTGTTTGTTTATTTTAAGATGTATTTAGATTTTATTTATATTTGGTAATAAAATTATTTTATTTATTTTAATTTGATTTATTTAAATGGTAAAATATTTACATTTTATTTATGTTCATTGATTAAGTCATGTAAATTTTTTTATGAATATTAAATGAATATATTTATAAATATTAAATAAATAAATATAAAAATATATGTATAAATAAATAAATTTATAAATAATAAATAAAAATATAAAATATTGTTAAAAATAATTTATTAAATTTAATAAATAAATAAAAATAAATAAAAATTAAATATTTTCAGGAATAAATTTATAAATAATAAATAAAAATATAAAATATTGTTAAAAATAATTTATTAAATTTAATAAATAAATAAAAATAAATAAAAATTAAATATTTTCAGGAATGATTTATCAAAAAATTTATTCATTTATATTCTTAAAAAAATTTTTGTTTAAATTAAAATTCATTGAGAATATAAAAAAGATACTTTTTTTATGAATTTATTAAGTTAGATTATATCAATTTATTTGAACGAACTCAAAGAGAAAATAAATCGGATGAAACCCAAAATTTAAAAAAAAAAAAAGTATATGAGAATTTGAAGGGGAAGGGGATTGCGAATTTATGATGACGATGATATTTTGTATTTTTGATCATTTTTAGTGTGAACCACGACAGCTTAATTTGCACAATACTTTATATTTTTTTATATATAAAGTTTTTTTGTCACATATTTAAATAGATTGGAAAAATTAAAAAACAAAAGGATAGAGGGGGAGGAAAAATTATTGTCAACGTAAAAAATCATAGACATTGGACTAACCCGAGTCTTATCTCATTAATGTTTTAGTCAGACTTGGAAAGTGAGGAAATTACAACTGTACCTCATGGTTTTTTCTTAAGGGAGGAGGAATAGGAAAGAGGAAAAGGGCTGCTTTTTCCAACTTTCTTTTAATGTTTTTTCTTCTATGGCATCTACCTTTTTTTTTTAGGGTGGGGTACACACATGAAACCTACCAAATATTTAGATTGGTTTATTATTAATTTTTCATTTCTTCCAATGTGCCAATAGTACCAAATCAAGCTGCATATCCTGGTTTCACACCTTGATTTGGTGCCATTCTTTACTTTCCTTCCAATAATAAAAATAAATAAATTCAGCTTATTAATAAGCAATGACATGCTAATTATATCAGATTTGAATTGAGAATGAGAGGCCATTAGTGTCATTTCCTTTTGTACTTTTTGCCCACCATTTCGGGACTGAAATATCAGATTCCACACCCATTTCTTTGCACTTAGTTCCAAGGCATTAGTCAGAAAATCTAGCTGTCATAGTGAGTTGATCTACCTGGTTTTTTTTTTGGGGGGGGGGGGGGGGGGTGGGGAGGGTTCGACAGATTGATCCAATTTCATATTCCATTTCAGTACCTGGCCTTTTTCTTCCTCATTTTCTTTTACAACTAAATAGGATAACTTGTTTTTTTACCTTGACTCCAAGCGAAAGGCGGAGGAGCAAAAACATCTGCATTATCATTTGGGTATGACTTGGCCCCAAATTAGCACAGATGTAAGACAATTAAATTTGATTGCACCAGGAGGATGGCAACTCCATGAGACCAATGCCCTCATTGGCCGGACATTGTACTTCTTTTGTATTCAATGCTTTAAGCAGTTCCACGAAAGCATGGTAATAATTGAAAATGATAGCCTTTCTTCACCAAGACATCAGTTCCTGTTACAAGCCCCGCATATCAGGGTACCACTAGAACTGAAAATTGCTGAATTGATTTGAATTTAACCTCGATTTAATCTTTTTCATAAAAATAAATAAATAACCTGAAACTTTTCATTGGAATTTAAAAAGATACGAATCTTCTTCAAACATGATGATTGGACTCACTCAATTGTCATTTTTAGAAAATATTATTTTGTCTGACAGTATAAAAATTCAATTATACATAAATTGGAATAAAATTAATCAATCACAAATTCTTACATATTTTACTATTTATTATATGAATAATCAGGACAGTCAGAGGTTCAAACATTTTAATAATTCTAAGAATATAAATATAAATACTACTATGTCAGTGATAGGTGACACAATCATGAATTGTTGTTTTCTTATTAAATATAAATTAGACAATATGAGACCAAAAGTTCGGCATTCTTCCACTAATGAAAGAATTCATGATACCAATCATATAAAAGGTTAACAAAAACTCAAAGCATTATTGATAAGAGCTCTCTCTGTTTCTTTTCCCTTTAAAATATGAGATTTTAGGTTCAACTATGATCTTTCTTTCTAATTCTTGAAATCTCAAAGCATCATTTAAGGTATTGTATGGACTGTTGTTAAAATTTCCTGTGTGTGATTATGACAAACACAAAAGAATAAATTTAGCTAGTGAGATTTGGTATAAAGCAGTAGTTGTTTGGGCAAAAAAGTTTGCCAAAACCTTACCATCGAAGGAAGTTTTGATTTCTTAAAGCAAAAAAAAAAAAAAAAAAAAAACTCATGAATGTTTATCTATATATATATATATATATATATATATATATATATATATATATATATACACACACACACACATATTTATAGTTTAATCTTACTTCTCAACCTTCTGTCTCATAATTCTATTCAGAAATCAAATTTAATGGTGAATTAGAGGGTTGGGTTTCTCAAAACATTGCATATTTTTGGACCCCCATGAGTCTTTTCCACTTGTAGTTTTCTATAATCATGTCATCTAAATATGTACTTTCTAACAATGAAAATATTTTTTTATTAAAAAAGAAACGAGATTAAATATTCATTGAACATGAATGTATACATTTATCCTTCGATCAAATATTTGGATGCGATCTAATAATCTTTTTGAGTGCTTTAATTGATTACTTTGGGTTTTGAGAAATTTTTTATTCCTTAACCATCGTAAGGTCTGATTGAATCCCGACTAGCTCTAGACAAAAGGATTAAAAAACAAATATTGCAGTTCCAATGATGGCTGCATTCTTAGAAGAAACAATAGAAATATGTGAAGGGTCTTTTAGCTTCTCTGCAGTTTGAAGTTCCAAAGCAGGATAAAGCTCTTTATTTCTTCCCCTTTGGTTAGAGAAAGGTTATGTAAATGAAAGTAAACTAGCCTTCAAATCAGTTCCTTCTTATTTTTCCTAAAATCGAAATATATTTAGTTAGATATTTATGATTTACACATCAATTCTTTCATTTTTTTTTTACTTAATACACAAATAAAACCCAACAAATAGTTGGTTCAAGTGGTTAAGATCGTCCTCATTAAAAAAAAGATCTTAAGTTCGAGTGCTGTTGGTAGTAACTTGTTGGGATCATTTTGAATACACGACCTGTAGTGACTTATCTTAGACTGTTAGATATAGTACATCTTACCTTGATATGAGGGATCGGGCAGTGCTACCCTATGATTTTTTTTTACCAAAAAAAAATTTTACTTCAAAAAAAAAAAAAAACCAACACAAATCATCAATCATTCATTGAATAGAATTAAAGGTATAAACTTTTATTTCATTATAATTATACTCATTAAATCTTAAAAATGAATGAAAAATATCCAATTGACAGATTTTTATAAAATTATATTTTCTCAAAGATTTGTCACCAGTTCATCCAAATAAATTTAAATAAGTATTTTTTTTCAAATTAAATCATCCAACTAAGAAAATTTAACAAAAAATTGATAGTTTATACCATAAAGGTTCTAATTATAATAAAATTAAAATTTATAATTTTATTTTCATACAATAAAAATTTAGAAATTTACTTTTAATTTTAAGTAAAATTTGAGAGTTTATTTGGATACTATCTCTTTATTTTTTTCATCTGTAACTAACTAAATTAAATTTCATTATCCTAACAAAATTACTATTAATAATTTATATGATTATCTATCCCAAGTGAAAAGAGAATGAAAAAAAAAAGAGTGAAAAGAGTATTATTCTTGTCATAATGGTTTTGGAGATCATTAAACAAAAATTTTAAAATTTCAAAATTGGGAGAGTCACTATCAATTTTTTTTGTTAGGTATGATTGGCCATATAAAAGTTTATATTTTTAATAAAACTTTAAAATTAATTAAAATATATTAAAAAGATAATTTTGGTCTAATCAAAATCGGGTTCAAAAGTATGATTACGCGTAAAAAAAAATAGCAACTTCACTATGCTTATTTTTAAAATGGTATAAATTAACTATGTATTATCTTTTAATTTTGACAAAAAGATCTTAATTTTGATATTTAAACATAGTTTTCTTAGTTTTTCTTATTGCAATAAAAAAAATCCTTTTACTTTTTTAATCATTTGCTTAAAAAATAAATAAGAGTCTTACATATTGAAAAATTTTCAAAAATATTTCAATATTTTGATAATATTATGGGGAACATTTTCACCTAAGGATCTTTTAAAAATTACTACCTAAAATTTTCAAGGATCTTATCATCGACGATTCATATTTAGTTTTAAAATCTATATTTATGTTGCTTATGTAGACACCCATTTTGTTTGGTTTCATTTTAACCTAAATATAATTTTATTTTCTTGTTTTTATTTATAGTTTATTATTATTATTATTATATATATATATTTTAAAATTTTATTTTTCTGGTTCCTTCTTGTTTTTGCCAAAGTTTTGGTGCTTTAAATGCACCACATGTACCACTGTCCACCAAGGCCAACCACTTGTGAGTCCACCATTCTAACACCTATTTAATTGTGCAGTAGAAATCATGATGCCCCCAAAAGTCATTGATGTGGCCTAAAATTCTTCCATCAATCCAATGAAATCTAGGATTTCAATCCCAAATTAGGTGTATAAATAGTTCTTTTCAAGCCTAAAATGGAAGAGAGAAAAAACCTAAAAAAAAAAAAAGAGGACAGAAGAGAACTCATTATAACAAAAAAAAAAAGCTCTACCAAAGCAAAAAAACCACCCAAAAAATTCTTAGCTTACTGAAAAACCAAAAAAAAAAAAAAACATTAAAACAAAAAGCCACAACCCCTAGAACGGGGACCCAATGCCAAAAAAAAAAAAGCATCAACAAAAAATAAAATAACAAACAATAAAAAAAAAAAAAAGGCTTAGCCAAAACTTTTGAGAAGGATTTGATATTTTGGTGGCCATTTTTTATGAAGAGTAGGCTAGATTGGAATAGAGGAGAACAATAGGAGTTGTTTGGTGTTTTTTTGGGCTTTTTCTAGTCATCGACGATGGTGGCTATCACCAATGCCTTAGCACCGGTAGCAATGACCAGTCGTTTTTTGGGCAAAAGTTAATAGAGTTTTTTGGGTGTTTGTAGTTTTTCTTTTTTCTAAAATATGTTAAAATGAATTAGAAAAAAATTGGATTTTATAGTAAATAAAAGTTGGATTTTATAGTAAAAAAAAAAAACTTAAAACGACGCTGTTTAAAACATTAGGGAAAATCCACACGTGACCCACTACTCGACCTAGGGTCTATACAACCCGACTCGCGACCTATTTCTCCTTCATCCATTGACCGATCTTGAACTAACTGAACCACCTTGTGAACCGCTCCAAATCAAGTCAAACTGTTTCAGATCACAAAAAAATCACTTGAATCACTTTTAAACTACTCGAATCAGTCTAAACCATAACAAACCATGACCGACCATTTTGAGTAAGTTTTCTTCATTTAAACAAATTTAATTTATATTGAATAGATGCATGTTTAAAATTTAAATTTATTATAGTATAGAAATTTTTAAAAAATAAATAAAGAAAATTTAATTAAAAATTTATTTACATAATAATAATATTATCATAAAATTTAACAAATTTTTAAAAAAATTACAAACAATAAAATAAAATAAATAAAATAATAAAAAATATATTTCAAATAATAAATTTTTAAACAGTTATGAATGTACAACTGATAAAAGAAAACCTTTTAAATTCCACCAGAATGATGGTGAATTTAAAAGAAAATTCTAAAAATATTTATTTTGAAACAAAAAAACAAATAAAAAAAATTAAAATTAAATAAAAATAGGATAAAACCAACAACAAAAATATAAAAATTACAAACGAGTAATTTTCTATAGAATATTATTTCTAAATTCCACCAGAATGATGGAAAATTCAAAAAAACAAATGAGAATAAAATAAAACAACAAAGACAAAAAGAAATAAAACACAAAAAATAAGTTTAGGAATAATGAAAATCGTCTAAATCATGGAAGTATAAAAAATTACAAAAGAATGATTGTTATAACAGGTCTTATATGTGAAAATTTATTCAAATTTTATTAAAAAGTTGTAAATTTAAAGAAAAAATTTTACACCAACGATTTATATTTATGCCCGAGTAATAATAATAATAATAATAATAATAATAATAATAATAATAATAATAATAATAATAATAATAATAATGAATGTTATAAAATTTCAATAAATCAAAATAAATAAGAATGATCATAGGATTTAAAAAGAAATTACAAATGAGTAATTTTTTAAAAAATAAAATAAAAATAAAAATATTTCAATCTAAATTATTCCAGAATGATGATAATTTATGATTTAAATCATTTTTGAAATAATAAAAAAGTTTCATGAAATTCTAAAGATTATGAATGAGTGATCTTTAGAAGAAATTTTAAAAAAAAAATTTCTAAATTTTACCAGAATGATGAAAATTTTGGAATAAAAAAATTTTAATAAAATTATAAAAAGGTTTTTTAAAAAATTATAAAAATTTTTATTAATCCAACGTCGAAGCCTCTTTAAAGAAACGAACATGTTTCTTGAATACTTTTGAGGTAAGAAAAATTTCCTAGAGATTTTACCAAAATTATGGAAAAATCTTACAAAATTTTTTGATATTTAAATAATTAGATTAAATAAAAAAACAAAACAAAACAAAAGACCATTTAATTAAAGACAAATTTAATGCAACACAAAGTTATTTGGTACCATCTTTGGACAAGCACTGTAGGGGTACTAATCCTTTCTTACATGTAGTCATACTCCTGAACTTAGCTCTGCAACGTAGACCAAAACTTATCCTTTTTACAAAGTCTTAATTGAATTTAGTATTTCTTTAAAAGGGGTAATTTTAACTTGGTAGCCAATCGTACCTCAACAAAAAGATTGGTGACGACTCCTTAATTATTATATCTAGCGATCAAGTTCCTGTATTAATACTTTATGATAGCTTGGTAACTCCACTAAGGACTCATGCCAAGAAAGTCAAGCCAATGAGTAACTTTGTGTTGTCTTAGGATTTATTTGATGGCCTAATTTGTTATTATTTTTGTTATTATTTAATTTTTCAAGTTATCGTATTTTACTAATGTTATTATTTTCATATTGGCTTATAATTTTTGTGGGAAAAATCAAATGTTTAATTTGGCACACAAAATGATTACGTGTTCCTTCACACATACTATATATGTGCATGTATGCATAAGCTCTCGACCACAACTCAGCCATTTTTAAAAAAAAGTAAAGTACTTACTGTTTTCGTGAAGTGATAAGCTCCATACAAGCTAGCAAAATATTTTCATTCGAATTCAATCCTTTTCATTTATAACTTATAATGGGTGAGGATCTAGGTGCCTTGCTAATCCAATGTGGATGATAGCGAGGAACAATTTGAGAGCCTTTTAGCTTGCATAATATCCAAGCCCAACATATAAAAAAACTTAAGGAATTCGCCTTAAGATAGAGCCATGCTAACCCACTGTGTAAAGCTATGACCCAAATTAGGACACATAAAGGAACACCATTTAACAATAAAATTTGACATTATGATTTGCATTGTTCTATTTGATTCATTTCATTTTCGTGCATTTGCATTTATTGATCTTCATATAATGAGGCATTTGCTACATATCAATTGTCGATGAGGTGATTTCACTTGTATCCACTGAGAGTTTACCTTAAGTTAGGACTACACCAATCTAGTATGAGACTTTTGATAATTTAAAAGCCAGATCTGAAGACATCCAATGCAAAAAAGAAAGATTGTCTACCAAGAAATCATGCGTACACTATTCTAGAAAAGATCTAACTTGATTTTAGATAAAAGGATTTCACTAACTTGACCAACATTTAAGAACATTGGAGTGAAACAAGACAAAAGGCTTTTCATAAAAAATATGAAGATTTGGCATTATTCCTTTTAGTGGTTGTCAACAGTAATTTGGTATAAGCCATAGTACAATTTTGGGATCTTTTATACAGATGCTTCATGTTTAAAAAAGTAGATATGGTACTAATAATTAAGGAGTATTCAGTTGTAGTTTGCTTTAACCATTCGAACCCAGATAAGATCTATTGGAAAAACAAAATGTTAGGCTATCATAAAATGCTCGCCAGTATAATAGGGGTCAGTGTGCAAGAGGTCTACAAACATGTGAAGTAAAAAAATAAAGGTACTTATATACCTTGGGATTTTTTGTGAGACTACCTTATTAAGTGTTTAGAAGATGATTGAGGCATGAACATGATGACTCTAGCTTTTTATGGGATGATGATATTCTCTAAATTCTTAGGGCACATCGAAACTCCAATGATAGATTTCTTTGATCAAGTGAAGTATTAGATAAATGTGGCATTAATAATTTTAGCAAAAATCATTCAGTCTTTGAATCATTATCGGTAGAAAAGTGATGGACACTTCATTGAATGTTTACAGTTGTTGCATATTTGGATGATAAGCCACCTTGAATACAATAGGCTAAATTTCATAAGCTATACTTCATCATCTGCATACCTATTAAAGAGTTTTGTAAAAGTAAATGGTCAGAACCAAAGTGAAAGAATGAATAGATCGTAACTTTTTATAAGTTTATAAGTCAAAATGTTGTTTGGAGAACACCATTGATGTCATATGAGTTGGCACTATTTAGTTATAGGAATCAATCTTGGGTCCATTTTTTAGGTTTTTGGGGTGCTACCAGTTATGCCCCGATAATGGTGTGAAGGTAATCAAGCTATGAATAATTTATCCTGATGATACATTAGGTCAACCAATTAGAATTTATATATACTGATGCATGTACTTTGAAAAAGATAGAGGATATTATCAAAGTTTGGAAGTAAACTATCAACATGCATAAAGGGAGATGCACAGATGATACCACTCTATAATATTTTATTTGGCACACTAGGCAAGCTAAAGACATCTTGTTCCCTCCAGATGAAATTTTTGGTGGCCTAATTGAACTTATACCTTGATATCTTTGGCTAGACAGAGATTTCTAAACAAAAACTTCAATAAGATATAGATAAATTGAAAAGTAAGAATAAAAAGCTTCGCTAAAAGATGGAATAATTAAAAGATGACTTAAAGAGACAAAACAGTGAAATCTAGAAAATTGGTCGGAAGTGAGATAAGTGGAAAAAATGTTTGAAGATTTAAGTCATACACTTTCATTTACTACCATTGAGTTAGGGTACCTTCAAAAAGAAATCAATCAATCATAAATCAAGATACAAAAGTAGAAATGGGAATATCACAAAGTTATAAGAGAAAAAGACTCATTTCAGGCTTTGTTAATAAATTAGAAGAACAGTTGTATTCCCAACAAATGTCGATTAAAAAGTTTATTGATAAATATAGCCAGCTTCAAGTATATGCTTAGTTTCAAGATAGGGGTGAAATATCGAGATCGATATTCTTGGCAAAACAAGAACATTTGAAGCATCTATTTGAACAAATCAGTAAAGCCGTTTGCTAAGCAACAGAAATGGAGGAAAAAGTGAAAGAGCTGAAATCAAGAATGTATCCAATAGGAGAACAAATGTAGTGTTTACTAAACTTTTTGGATGAGGTGCAATAATAGTATTGACATATCAATGATTTTTTTTGAAAAATGTAAAAGTTTCTTTATAGATGTAATTTCAAGTCTTATATAATACATTCTTTAATGGAGAATCCTTTTATTAACATTTGCTATGTGCCAAGTATCTCATTATGCATTCATGCAAGCCATTTAGTTTTGTAAGCATGTCTTGTCTCTTTTCAAACTTCTCTAGAATGATAAGATTTTTCACATAAAACATACATCTAGACATAATTTTTGTGGCATAAAAAATAATAATACAACATCGTAATTTTGAAATTATGGTGACAAAGACTCAAGGATAGCTCGACCTTTGAAAGCTTTAAATTAACTTATCCACCACTCATACATTCCCGTTCATGAGTCAAAGCCAAGGAAGAAAAACAAGTTAGTTGGATGGATAAGATTGAAAAAACATAAGATAAGATAAAATAGTAGCTTAAAATGATGATGAAAATGATGAGACAAAAAGATAATAAAAAAAAAGTGGTTAAAGAAGAAGTTGCTTAAGAAGGCTACCAATAATATTCGTCAAGTTTTACTTCATATCAAGCTTAGACATCTCAAAGGGTACAATCATATGCAATGTCATTCATTATAAGGTACCCATATGTCTATCCCAACATATCTATAATAGTAAGACCTATTCAATTTCAAGGGTAAACTATTCCTGCCTTAGGAATGAAATTTTCAAATCCAATTCATGTTTCAGATCTAGATAATCCTTGAGAACAAAAAAAGTTAAAAGTAGATGCATCTAAAATAAGAAAAGACTCAAAATTTTAACATAAGATAAACTTTATAGAAGAAAGGCTAAAGGTCATTGAAAGAATGGACATTTATGGTTCTATAGATACAGTAAGCCTATGCCTAATACCTGATATAGTTATCCCATAAAAATTTATGGTTTCAAAATTTGAAAAGTATGATAAGACTAAATGCCTAGTGACTCATGTGATAATGTATTACCAAAAATTAGGTACACATACTTATGATGAAAAGCTGTTAAGGCACATATTTTAGGATAGCCTTATAGATTTCTGCCACTCTATGGTATATTTAATTAGACAGGACTCATATCTATTCTTGAAAAGAGCTTACGAGGGTATTCATTACTTAATACCGATATATCATAGATATGTTTTAGATCGTTTGTCTTTACAAAGCATGAAAGATAAAGTAATTGAAAACTTTAAGGAATATACGTAAAGATAAAGAGACATGGTTGCATAAGTACAACCTCACCTTATTAAAAAAGAAACAATTGTCTTATTTGTTAATACCCTGAAATCACCATATTATAAAAAACTAATTGAAAATGCAAATAAAAAATTTTACAGACATTGTGATATTAGATGAGATTATTTAAAATGTTATAAAAATGGCAAGCTTGATGTAGGAGAGACAAGTGGCACAAAAAAAAGTAGAGCACTCAAAAAGAAAGAAAGTGAAGTGCAACTAGTGAACTATGTGAGGCAATAGATCAAAGGTTTCACTCAATACTCTGTACTAATGTACCAAACCTATTAACCTTTCTTAAACAATATGACATCCATCCCTCATCTATATCAACCGATTAACAACCAACTTATCTATCCCCTTTTCAGCCATTCTTTCAAATACCTACCTATGCGTACAACTGTCCTGCTACACCTATTAGACTAGATTGAAGGCTCAATCAGGGCAATGGTTCAAGATCACCTAGAAATACCTAAGGAAAAACCTCTTTTAATCCTATTTCTATGACATACATCAACTGGTTCCCTTAGCTCATGAAGAATTATTTGCTAGTTTCAGTTCATCGTGAACCATTGAAACCTCTATATCCTAAATGGTACAATCCTAATGCACATTATGATTATCATTATGAAAATACAGGCTATTTTATGAAAAATTATATTACTTTGAAGTATAAGGTGCAAAGTTAATCAAAGAATAAGTGTTAAACTTTGATACCAACTTATAAGAGGCTTCAAATGTCGATGACAATTTTTTACCAAATCATACTAGACCAATAATAAATGCTTTGACTGATGGCCAAAAATGCTACGTTAAAAAAAGGATAGATGAAGTTGAAACTCTGATGGCTAAAGTTTTTAAAGTTTAGTTAAGGCTGATATGTTGAAACCAATAGAGCCTTACAATTACCATTAAATGATTAAATCAGTTGAGAGTTATGACTATTATAAGGATATTTTAGGGCATTCTGTCAAGAATTATAATCAGTTTTGTTAGAAGGTATAAAGATTGATGGACATTGATCAAATAAAATTTTATGAAGAGAAAAAAGATTTGACAAAAGATAAAGTGTCTACCATTGATGCACCGAAAAAGTTCGTATGTAAACTTATGACCATCTATTATGATGAAAAACTAACCCTAATGCCAAAGAAGCCTATCTCCCGACTAGTATTAACTATTAAAGTTTCTAACTTCTTTTCATATCAGAACGATAAAGTAGTACTATAAAAGTATGATTATGATGTTATGGTTAACTCAGATATTACAAACATAATAGGCATAAGAGGTATGACCTAGAACGGGTGATGTTACACTCCAAAAATATTAGACAAAGCTAAGAGAGAAAGAGCCAATGTTGAAGAGGAAAAAGAAAGTCAGAGTAACCCTATGGTAGTCTTTGATAAAGAACACCAAAAGTCGATCTCTAAAAATGAAGCTTGTAAATTTTTGAAATTGATAAAGCATAATGAATACAGTGTGGTAGAACAGTTGAATAAGATACCAACTAGAATTTCATTGTTGTCACTTTTGTAAAGTTTAGAGTCCCATCATAATGCTTTACTGAAGGTGTTGAATCAAGCATATGTAACCCATAATGTATATGCTAAGTATGTGAAATAATTTGTTGGTAATCTAGTAGTCTCAAATTACATTTCTTTCAGTGATGAAAAGATTCATCTCGAAGGTTGAGAAAGTACCAAGGCTGTTTATATTACTATTAAGTGTAAGAGTTATATAATAGTGTAAACACCATTTTTTTTAATTTTAATTTTTATTATTTAAATTTTTTTTCTTCATTTCTGCGTTTGTCTTCTTCTTCCTTTCTTTTTCCGTTTTTTCTTCATCCTTATCTGGTTCAAATCTGGTACACAATCTCTAAAGTCAAAAGTACCACCGATAGCTGCCAACGACCGACAAGCCGCCAATCACGGACGGTAGGTGTGATTTTTCAGTTGAAAAATGGGATTCAAATCTCAAAAAATCTGAGATTTGAATCCCAACAAGCTCTATAAATAGAGCTTGTAAACCAGACCAAAGGGAGGGGGAAAGCAAGAAGCAACAAAAAAAAAAAAAGATTCTGCCGAAAAAAATTTACAGAAACAAAAAAAAAAGCAAAAGCAGTCCCCTGGAACGGGGAACCCAGCACCAAACTACACCTACAAAGACACTCAACAAAAACAAACCAGAAAACACAAAAAAAAAGTTTTTTTTTTTACCAAAACTTTGAGAGCAGATCTAGGGAAGTGAGGATTTTTTTTTGGTGAAAAAGAGGTCAGATCTGCACTCAGGAGGTCGAGAGGAGTTCGTGAGAATTTTTTTGGAATTTTTTGGCATCGCTGACGGACGGCCACCGGACCCAGGTCGCCTGAAAAAAAAAAGGGGAAGAAAAGTTTTTTTTTCGGAGGAAGGAAAGAATGAGTGAAAAAAATTTTTTTGAACCTTTTATATAAACCCTCATAACCAAAACGACGTCGTTTCATTAAAGGCTTAAAACGACGCCGTTTTGAGCACAGGATCCGCGCTTCAACCAGCGACCCGATCCGGGATCCACGTACCCGACCCACGACCCGCTTTCTTCATCAGCTCAGATCGGCCTGACTGGACCGAAATCGAACCGCCCAGACCGAACCGAACCGGTATTGAACCGCCCAGGCCGAACCGAACCACCGGACCGAATCGTCGAACCGAACCGCGCGTTGACCGGACCGTTGATCGGTCCGATTCAGGTAAAAATTTTTTTTTTTTTGAAAATTTTTTTTATATATTATTTTATTAATATTTATGTATATTAAAATATTTATATTTGTTAGATTAAATGATGAAATTGTGATTAAATTTTTTTTATGTGATTATGTTAATAAACTTTTAAAATAATAATATAAAAATAAATTTAATAATAATACTAAACTAATAAAAATTAAGAGAAAAGGAAATTTTTATCCGATGATGAGATTCAAAGGTATTCCGAGTAGTGATGCCTACGAAATCTCTAGGTGAGAAGATTTTTTTTAAGTACTACCAGCGTATTGGAGTATTTATAAAAAATTTTCAATACAGTAAGGATTTTTTTTTAAATAATAAATAAAAATTGATTAATAAATTAAAAAAATATAAATAATAAAAATGGGAAGAAAAGAAATTTAATCCAATGATGGGATTCTAAAAGTATTCCGAGTAGAGATGCTTTAAGAAATCTCTAGGTGAGAAGATTCTTTTTTGTAAAATATTACCAGCATATTGGAATATTTATAAAAAAAATCTTCAATATGATTAAATTCTTTTTTTTCTCTTCAAAATTTCAATTAAAATAAAATAATTAATAAAATAATTAATAAAATTTTTGAATGAGAATAAAATGTGTGCATAAACATGAAAATACTTTGCATGGCATGCATGACATAATTTCTTACGAAAAATAAATTCGAGCCTCCAAAGATGAGATTCTAAAAGTATTCCGAGTAGAGATGCTTTAAGAAATCTCTAGGTGAGAAAGAGTTCTTTTAATGTTACCAACGTACTGAAACATTTTAAGAATTATTTCAATAAAAAGGTTTTAATTTATTTTTCTCGAGAACAATTTTTTTTAACATGACATTTTCTTACGAAAAATAAATTCGAGCCTCCAAAGATGAGATTCTAAAAGTATTCCGAGTAGAGATGCTTTAAGAAATCTCTAGGTGAGAATGAGTTCTTTTAATGTTACCAACGTACTGGAACATTTTAAGAATTATTTCAATAAAAAGATTTTGATTTATTTTTCTCGAGAATAATTTTTTTTAATAAATAAAAAAAAATCCAAGAAATTATTTTTCGAATATTGAAAATAAGATTGTTTGTATCAAAGTCAAAGGATAACACGTTGTTAATTGGTACCGTTTTTAACGGGCGTTTGGGGGTGCTAATCCTTCCCCACACGTAACCGACTCTCGAACCTAGACTGTTTCGCAGACCGTAAAATTATCTTTTTAATAAATTTTAATTAATTTTAAGATTTCATTAAAAGGATATGTTTTAATAGGTGGTCAATCGCACCTAGCCAAAAAAGATTGGTGGCGACTCCGTTATTTTTTATTTTGTTTCCAAATTCATCGGGCGGACATAAAATCGTTACGACAGCTTGGCGACTCCACTAGGGACGTAGCCTTTTGTTTTTGAGAGTCAAGCCAAAATTAACTACTTGTTATCCTTAAATTTTGATTTAAAATCAAATTCTTAAATTTTTATTCTTCGTTTTTAGTAAAAAAAACAAAAAAAAACAAAAAAAAACAAATCAAAAATAAAAAGCAAAAATTCACACACATTTCTCTTACTATGCCTCTTATGTTTTTTTTTTTTGTATATATTACTGTCAATAAATTAGGATATATTTGCACACAATGGCACGATGCATCTCATACATGAGCTCTATACCCGGGCTCCGTCCTTTATAGGAGGAAGTAAAGTACCTATTGCTTTCGTGAGGTGATAACCTCCGCAATGGCAAGCGAAATACTTTAACTCAAATTGAACCCTTTCCGTTAGTAGCCTGTAATGGGTGAGGATCGAGATGCCTTACTAGTCCAATATGGACGACAGTGAGGAACAATTTGGGAACCTTTAGACCTTGTCAATCCAAACCCAACATATAATAAGCCTAGAAAACCAGCCTTATGTAGAGCTCCATCCACTTTCTTGTAGAAAACACCTAAGAATAAAAGTTGTGTATAATACAAAACAAAACAAAACAAACAAAAAAAAATCTCAAAAAAAAAAACAAAAAAAAATAAATAAATGTTTTTTTTAAACCATCTTCACATTAACTCAATTTTGTTTCTTTTTCTTTTTGCATTAATCATATCATACAGTTTTGCATCGAGATATTTGCTCTAGGACATTTCTTCCAAGAAGTTTTCATGGATCCCATAGAACTACAGATTTGCTCATCCTCAGTCAGTGTGCCATGTAAGTCGTATAATGAAGTACATGTTTGGTCGAAAGAAGCTCAACAAAAGAATGGAGATTGTTTGCCTACCAGTTATGTGTCTAAGTTACCCAAGAAGGTGCATTTAGATCTCACACAGAACGATTTAAAAGAGTTAGCTGCTGTCTGGGGTCAGTTAAGTGAAGAAAGAAAAGAAAGCTTTTGTAAAAAGTATGGGCAGATTACATCCTTCATTTCAGTAATGGTTGATGAACAGTTGGTCAAAGCAGCTATACAGTTTTGGGATCCATCCTATAGATGCTTCACTTTTAATCAAGAAGATTTGGTGCCAACCATCGAGGAGTATTCGATTTTGCTCGGGATAAAACTACAATGTCCAGATAAAGTATTTACTCGAAAGCCAAAATCAGGTTATCGCAAAAAGTTAGCCAAGCTTATGGAGGTTAAAGTAGAAACCATTGATTCCTTTGTGAAGTCTAAAGGTGAACATCTCGACATTCGTTGAGATTTTCTCTGAAATTTCATTCAGGAGCATTTGGATAATGATCAAGGTATGGATGTGTTTGCTCTAGCATTGTATGGCATGATAATCTTTCCGAAGACTTTAGGTTACATTGAGATAACTGTGGTAGACTTTTTTGAGCAAATTAAAACCCAAGCAATTAATCCCGCTCCAGCAGTCCTAGCCGAAACCATCAGGTCATTGAATTTCTGTCGACGAAAGGGGAAAGGATGATTTATAGGATGTGCATCTCTATTATATGTATGGGTCAAAAGTCATTTCAAATGTGGAAAGAGTGCATTTTCGAAACCATACCTTCAAAATAAGGCACCACTCGAAGAGTTTTACAAAAGCCAATGGCCGACATTGAAGACTAAGGAAGAATGGGTCATTTTCTTGCAAAGGATTACTGGGGATGAAATCGAATGGATGGCGCCTTGGATGCCTCGTGTGCCTTTGTTGTATCGTGGAGGAAATGAGCCATGGATTCCGTTATTAGGGCTATGGGGCGTTGTGAGTTACGCTCCATTGATGGCACTTAGGCAATTTAGTGCAAAACAGTTTGTTCCTGCTACTCATGGCCTGGTCCAAGTAGAATTCATTTATGGGAAATCGAATCCATTAAGAACCTCGGAGCAGTTGATCCAAGCATGGAAGAGAACACAAAGAATGAGGTTAGGGCCTCTCATCGACAAAGTCACTTCTGACTACCAAATTTGGAAAGCAATGCGGCCTAGAGACATAATACTCCCTCTTGATGATAGCTCATATCAATTGGTTAGTCTTTCAGAAGAGGTGCAATTATCAGAAGTTGAGCTTATCAAGAAAGAATTAGAAGCTGAAAAAGAAGAAATAAGAAGAGAAAATTTGAAACTTCACGAGAAAGTAGGGCAATTAAAATATAAAGCGGAGGTACAATGGAGCAGATTAGAAAAAGTCATAAAAGAGCGAGATTTGGCTAATAGTGACTTAAAATATCTACACCAAGAAAATAAGAGGTTACGAGTTCAATTCAAAACTGAGAAAGTTACTAAGTCTTACTTTGGCCGACAACGTGAAAGGATGAGCTTCGAGAAGGAATAAACCAATGGAAGGGCAAAGCTCAAGAAAAGCAAGAGGAGACCATCAGAATTTCTCAAGAATGTCAGAATTGAAAGGAATTATACTCTACAACCTCAGCAAGATTGGTGGAATGCCAAAATGAAAAGAAAAGATTAAAATTCATGCTCGCAGAAGAGAGAAAAAAGCACCTCGAAGTATTGAATGAAAAAGAATCGCTTCACCAGGTGATCCAAGGGTTAGAGATACAACTAGAAGATCACAAAAGTCATAATTCAGCAATGATAGATGAGTGGCATAGAAGGGAAAAAGATTGGATCTTCACATGTGATTCAGAAAGGGATGCTCATATGAGATGGAAGACAGAAAGCTTAGGGAGGCAACAATACATAGAGCACTTAACTAATCAAGTTTGTAAGGCAGTGAGGAAAGCATGGGAGATGGTTGAAAAGGTAGAGGCATTAAGAAGAGAAGTCAATCCCATAGGAGAATATGGACAGCGTCTAGTGAACTTTCTAGATAAGGCAAAGGACCATTACGAGCAAGTCAAATGCTTTTATGGAGATAACTCTAGGATGATAAATCCTATGTAATAAAAGTTGTATGGATCAATAAAAATTTCTAATGTTGAAATTCGTCCAATAGCAAATATCTCTCACTTGCATTCATGCATCATATACATCATTTTTCATAAAATAAAATTTTTAACATATAGCATTCTAATTTTTTTTCTTTCTTTTTCAAAATAAAAACTTTGTGGTAATAAAGGTTCAAGAATAGCTCACCCATCAAAAATTTCGGCCCAACCTACTCGTCATTCATACAATACCAGGATACAGACAAGAATCATGGAGCAAGAACAGACCAGTCGATTTGAGAGAATTGAGAAAGCTCAAGAAAAACTAAAAGGGGATCTTAGCACAATAATGGATATGCTCAAGAAACTTGACAAAGGAAAAGCAGTGGAAGAAAATCCTAGCTTTCAAGAACAATCACCAGATATGGTAGATCCTGTCTATCTTCCAGGGTTTGAGCCACGACTGAACCAACCTTCACAAGGAACTAGAGTACCAATTCCTACTCCTGGTGGATATCCTAATCCTTATCCAGGAATGACATCTACACCTACTCCAAGACAATTTTAAAATTTTGTTAATCCCATTATGATGGAAAAACCACCTGAGCCAATCTTAGTTCCTGATTTGGATGATCCCAAGGAAAGAGAAAAGCTAGGGATGCAAACACCTGAAAAGGTAGAAGATACCAGTGCCCGAGAGAAGATGAAGTTATTGAAAGAAAGGCTTAGAGCTATAGAGGGAATGAATTTTTATGGCTCCACAGATGCGGCTGACCTTTGTTTAGTTCCAAATGTGGTAATTCCACCTAAATTCAAGGTCCCTGAATTTGAAAAATATGATGACACAAAATGCCCAATGACCCACATCACCATGTATTGTCGAAAGATGACAGCATATGCTTAAGATGAGAAGTTGTTAATGCATATATTTCAAGATAGTCTTATGGGTTCTGCAGCTAGATGGTATGTCCAGCTAGATAGGACTCATATTCGTTCTTGGCAAGAGCTTACAAAGGCATTCCTTACACAATATCGGCATGTCACAGATATGGTTCCAGATTGTCTGTCCCTTCAAAGCATGGAAAAGAAAGTAATTGAAAACTTCAAGGAGTATGCACAAAGATGGAGAGATGTGGCTGCACAAGTTCAACCTCCTCTCACTGAGAAAGAAATAATTGTTTTATTTGTGAACACTTTGAAAGCACCATACTATGAGAGATTAATAGGCAATGCAACCAAGAACTTTGCAGATATGGTGATATCAGGTGAGATCATTGAAAATGCCATAAAAAATGGTAAGCTCGATGCGGGAGAGACAAGTGGAGCAAGAAAAGGTGGAGCTCCCAAAAAGAAAGAGAATGAGGTTCAAGCAGTGAACTATATGGGGCAGCAATTCAGAGGTTTCACACCTTATCCTACACCAGTATACCAGACCCATTACCCTTCTGTAAACCATGTTACATCCATCCCTCATTCATATCAACCATACCAGTCATTACCACAACCAACTTATCCACCTCGTTTTCAGCCATCCTTTCAGACACTCACCTATAATCATCCTGCTACACCTATCAGACCAGGATGGAAACCTAATCCTAATATTGGTTTGAAAGCCCCGAGAAATACCCAAGAAAAAATCACTTTTGATCCCATTCCCATGACATACACAGATTTGTATCTCAGACTTGTTGAGAAACATCTGCTTGCTCCTGTTATCATTGAACCTATGAAACCTCTGTTTCCCAAATGGTATGACCCCAATGCACATTGTGATTATCATTATGGGAATCCAGGTCATTCCACTGAGAACTGTACTGCTTTGAAGCGTAAAGTGCAGGGGTTAATCAATGAAGGAGTATTAAATTTTGATACCAGCCAACAAGGGACTCCAAATGTCAATGGAAACCCTCTACCAAATCATACCAGACCATCAATAAATGCTTTGGTTGATGGGCAAACAAGCTATGTGAAAAGAAGAATAAAAAAGGTCAAAACTCCTATGGCTAAAATGTTCGAAGTATTGGTCAAAGTTGATATGTTAAAACCAATAAAACCTCAAAATTACTCTGAAATAATTAACTCAACTGAAAGTTGCAATTATCACAGAGGTGTTCTGGGGCATTCTATCGAGAATTGTCAACAATTCCACCAGGAGGTGCAAAAATTGATGGATGAAGGTCGAATACAGTTTTACTAAGAGAGAAAAGAATTGGTGAAAGCTGAAGTGTCTACCATTGATTCAAAGAATAAGTTTGTACGTAGACCGATAACTATCTATTATGATGAGAAGCCAACATCAAAGCTAGAAAAGCCCGTCTCTCGACCAGTGGTGACAATTAAAGTTTCTGGCCCTTTTCCATATCAGAATGATAAAGCAGTACCTTGGAAGTATGATTATGATGTCGTAGTTAACCCAGATACTGCCAACATAACGGGTGTAGGAGGTATAACTCGAAGTGGGAGGTGTTATACCCCAGAAGCTCTAGAAAAAGCTAGAAAGAAAAAAGCCAAGGTAGGAGAAGAAAATGAAAGTCAGAGTGGTCTTGACACAACCCTAGAAAAAGAATGGCAGAAGCCAGTATCTGAGAGTGAAGCAGGTGAATTTTTGAAGTTAATAAAACATAACGAGTATAGCGTGGTAGAACAACTTAACAAGATGCCAACTAGAATTTCGCTATTGTCATTATTGCTTAGTTCAGAATCACACCGTAATGCTTTGTTGAAAGTGCTAAATCAAGCATATGTGTCTCACAATGCTTCTGTTGAATATGTGGAACAGCTTGTTGGCAATCTGACGATTTCAAACTATATCTCTTTCAGTGATGAAGAGATTCCTCCTGAAGGTAGAGGAAGTACCAAGGCTCTTCATATTACTGTGAAATGTAAAAGTCATATAATGGCTAAGGTTTTGATTGATAATGGTTCATCCATCAATGTTATGCCTATGACTACTTTGGCAAAACTCCCTGTTGATGGATCTTATATGAAACCCAGTCATATGATAGTGAGAGCTTTTGATGGAACCAGAAGAGAGGTGCTAGGAGATATAAAAGTGCCATTGCAAATTGGCCCATGCATTTTTAATGTGAAATTTCAAGTTATGAACATCTCTCCTTCATACAGTTGTTTATTGGGTAGGCCGTGGATCCATATGGCAGGTGCTGTTCCATCCTCATTACATCAAAGAGTCAAATTCATTGTCGAAGGGAAGCTAACATGTGTGGCAAGAGAAGAAGATTTATTAGTAACTCAACCGATAAATACTCCTTATGTGGAATCGACAGATGAAGCTCTAGAATGTTCTTATAGATCCTTCAAGATTGCCAATGCAATATATATAGCTGAAGGAGCTAAATTATATTCGCCACACTTATCTACGACTACTAAAATGGTAGTCAAACAGCTTACCAAGATGGGATGGCAACCTGAAGCCGGACTTGGGAAGAACTTACAAGGAATCACAAAGCCATCGACCATATATGAAAAGAGAGATAGATTTGGCCTGGGATATAAACCAACAAGAGGGGACAGAGTAAGAATGGTGAATGAGAAAAGAGATAAAAGGATAGCTAATCTTAAGGGATATGAGCCGGAGTCAGAGCCCATAGTCATTCCATACCTCTATGATTCTTTTCACTCAGGAGGATACATTTATTCAGATTTATCGGGAGCCTCAAGTGCAGGATTTGTGGAAAAATTTTCAGAGCTAGCCATTCAAATAGTGGATGATGGAGAAAAGAAGAGTCGAAGTGAAGAGCTGTTCGTGTACCCTTGTCCTACAGATTTTGAGCTGGATAATTGGAAAGTTACAGAGCTGCCTGTTGTTTTTAAAACTTTGGAAAAGTAATGTGAAAACTTTAAATCCCTAATTACTTTCTACGAGTATTAGGAGATCTTTTATGGTGTGTTTATGTTTATCATTTTAATAAAAGACTTAGAAGATGCATCCACATTTCTTCTATTGTTTTTATCTCTATTTTACCTTTCATTCTTTTCTTTCTTACATTTTCTTGCCATTCCATTTTTGTGTGCCAATATTCTCTTCATCTTACCCTTTGCAGGGTCTCAAACAATGAACATGAAGATAATCATGGCAATAATCTCGGATTTAATTTTGAAAACTTAATTCATGTTGATGAACTTGATAATGAGGAAGATTCAGATAACTACACACTGCCTCCTGATTTGTTAAAATTAATAGAACAGGAAGATAAGCTAATTGAACCCCACCAAGAAATTACTGAATCAGTAAATTTGGGAGATGGTGAGAACAAAAGAGAGGTCAAAGTTGGTACATCTCTTTTACCAGCTGAAAGAAAAAAGATAGAAGAGCTGCTTCGAGAATATGTAGATGTGTTCGCGTGGACTTATCAGGATATGCTAGGACTCAGCACTGATATTGTAAAGCACAAGTTACCTTTAAAACCAGAATGTAAACCGATGCAGCAAAAGCTAAGGCGCATGAAACCCGAGATGTTGCTAAAAATTAAAGAGGAAGTGAAGAAACAATTCGATGCTGGATTTTTAGAAGTGGCAAAATATCCTGAATGGGTAGCCAACATAGTGCCAGTTCCTAAGAAAGATGGAAAAGTGAGAATGTGTGTTGATTATCGAGACTTGAATAGAGCAAGCCCTAAGGATAACTTTCCTTTACTTCACATCGATACTCTAGTGGATAATACTGCTAGGCACTCCACATTTTCCTTTATGGATGGTTTCTCAGGCTATAATCAGATCAAGATGGCTCGAGATGATATGGAGAAAACTACATTTGTGACCATGTGGGGAACATTCTGTTACAAAGTCATGCCTTTTGGGTTGAAAAATGCTGGTGCTACTTATCAAAGAGCAATGGTGACTCTTTTTCATGACATGATGCATAAAGAAATAGAAGTGTATGTAGATGATATGATTGCAAAATCTCGTGAAGGAGGGGATCATATAGTCAATCTCAAAAAGTTGTTCAACTGGTTGAAAAGATTTCAGTTGAAGTTGAATCCTACCAAATGTATATTTGGAGCCAAATCAGGAAAGCTATTGGGCTTTGTAGTCAGTGAAAAAGGAATCGAAGTGGACCCGGATAAGATACAAGCCATCCAAAACTTATCTCCTCCTCATACCTCAAAAGAAGTGCGAGGTTTCTTAGAGAGATTAAATTATATTGCTCACTTCATCTCTCAACTCACTTATAAGTGTGATCCTATTTTCAAGCTTCTCAGAAAACATGATCCTGGAGAATGGAATGATGAATGCCAAGAAGCTTTTGATAAGATCAAAGAGTATTTGTCAAATCCACCTGTGTTGGTCCCACCAAAGCCAGGAAAACCTTTGATTTTGTACTTGACAGTGCATGAAAATTCAATGGGATGTGTGCTGGGGCAAAGAGATGAAACTGATAAGAAAGAACGAGCAATTTACTACTTGAACAAGAAGTTCACTGATTATGAGTCAAAGTATTCACCATTAGAGAAGATGTGTTGTGCATTAACCTGGACAGCTCGAAGGCTTAGACAATACATGCTTTATCACACTACTTGGCTCATAGCAAAGCTGGATCCTATTAAGTATATCTTCGAAAAGCCCTCATTGACAGGAAGAATAGCACGGTGGCAGGTTATGCTTTCAAAATATGATATCATTTACGTGACTCAAAAGGCTATAAAAGGGAGTGCAATAGCTGAATTCCTTGTTGATCGTGCAGTCGAAGATTATGAGCCAATAAAATTAGATTTTCCTGATGAGGATGTGATGGCCATTGAAGAAAATGAACCTGTTGAAAAATCATGGAGGATGTATTTTGATGGAGCTGCTAATGCTTTGGGTCATGGTATTGGGGCAATTTTGATATCTCCTGATGGACATTATTACCCCATCACAGCCAGATTAAATTTTAATTGCACAAACAATGTGCTGAATATGAGGCCTGTGTTATGGGTCTACAAGCAGCAATTGAAAAGAAGATCAAAGTGTTAGATGTGTTTGGAGATTCAGCTTTAGTCATTTATCAGTTACGAGGAGAATGGGAGACAAGAGGCTCTAAACTGATTCAATACCATAAATACATCTCTGAGTTGGTTAAGCAATTTAAAGAAGTTCAGTTTGAGCATCTACCTAGAGAGGAAAACCAAATTGCTGACGCACTGGCTACTCTAGCTGCAATGATCAAAATAGATGCAAGTATTGAAATCCAACCCATCAAGCTGGATGTGAAAGATGTACCAGCACATTGCTCAGGTGTTGAAAAAGAAATTGATGGAAGGCCATGGTATCATGACATCATGCAATACATTAAAAGCCAGCAATACCCAGAACATGCAACTGAAAATGATAAGAGGACTATCAGAAGATTAGCTATGAGTTTCGTCATTGATGGAGATATCCTTTACAAAAGAGGTCGAGATCAAGTGCTCTTAAGATGTGTAAATGCAGCTGAAGCAAAAACGATTATTGAAGAAGTGCATGATGGAGTTTGTGGGGCACATGCAAATGGTCATATGATGGCTAGACAAATTATGAGGGCTGGCTATTATTGGTTGACAATGGAGAGTGACTGTATTGATTATGCTAGGAGATGTCATAAATGTCAGATTTATGCTGACAAGATTCATGCTCCACCATCAACATTACACGTTCTAGCTCCTCCCTAGCCATTCTCAATGTGGGGCATGGATGTCATTGGTCTCATCACTCCAAAAGCTTCGAATGGGCATAGATTCATTTTTGTAATGATTGATTACTTCACCAAATAGGTAGAGGCTGCATCATATGCTAGCGTGACCCGATCTGTGGTATGTAAGTTCATGAAAAGAGAGATAATATACAGATATGGGCTTTCGGAGACAATTATTTCTGATAATGCCAAAAACTTGAACAACAAAATGATGAATGAAGTATGCACTCAATTCAAGATCCGCCATCGTAATTCGACACCATATCATCCAAAAATGAATGGGGCAGTGGAGGCTGCGAATAAGAATATCAAGAGAATCCTGGAAAAAATGACTGAAACTTACAAAGATTGGCATGAGAAGTTACCTTTTGCCTTGCATGCTTATAGAACATCAGTCAGAACGTCTACTGGAGCCACACCGTTCTCTTTGGCATATGGTATGGAAGCTGTGCTACCAGTCGAAGTGGAAATTCCCTCACTGAGAGTCCTGATGGAGGGAGAGTTAGAGGAAGCAGAATGGGTTCGAAATCGTTACGAGCAGTTAAACCTCATAGAAGAGAAAAGACTGTCAGCACTTTGTCATGGTCAATTATATCAAAAGAGGATGATGAGAGCACATGACAAGAAAACTCGTCCCCGTTGCTTTAGGGAAGGAGACTTAGTGTTAAAAAGATTCCTTTCAAATCAACATGATAATCGGGGGAAATGGACACCAAATTGGGAAGGCCCGTATGTGGTGAAAAAGGTTTTTTCTGGCGGGGCATTGATTTTGGCAGAAATGGACGGAGGTGATTTACCTACCCCAATGAATTCAGATGTTGTGAAGAAATATTTTGCTTAAAAAAAATAAAAGAAAAAAAAAGAGAAAAAAAATGATGACTTATCTAAGTTGAAAACCTGGAAAGGCGACTTAGATGTGAAATAAAAGCATCATCAAGAAAAGATCCCACAATGCAGGGGCAAGTGTAGTTTGATGAACTCTGAATAATCAAGGAAGCCATCTGATTTAGTTTTAGAGAAAGAATCTGAGAATATTTTGTTCATGATTATCTTGTGATCATCCTTTTGACACTTTTATTTCAACTCAAACACTTTGACATACACTTGTTATAAGCTATAGGAAATACATTATCCTTCATTTGAAAATAATGCCTATCCTTTCCTTTATCCTTATTTGATATATATATATATATATATTTTCCATCAGAGAAATGTGTGATTGCATTTTATTTGTCTTGAACTTAAAATGATGAAAAGAAAAACAAACATGAAAGATCTCAGCATTACTTTTAAAGTTGACAAAGGCAAATGAAAAAGGATGAGAAAAGCATGACAAGACATTGATGTTGTAGACTTTTGAAGAAAAAAAATATTGTGGTCAGATGTTGAAGACAGATTGGTCGTATAAGAATTCGGATAAAAGAAGCCGAAAGTGAGAGATTTCGAGAACCTTTTTACTACAATGAACGATTTTGATTGCATTACATGCATTGCATCATGAGCACTCAGTACATGCATCCATGAGAAGTTGTAACAAAGATAGAAATTTTCTTTTTCTTAATGAAAAAAAACAAGATTTTGGTAAAGACAATGATCAAACAAAAGAATTCAAAAGAGAAATTTACTTGTTCAAAGATGAAAACTCAAATTTGAAAACAGATGAAGATTTTAAAGTTGTTGAGCCTCTGCTGAGAGGAGCCTTTTCAAGAGAATTTTAAAGTTGTTGAGCCTCTGCTGAGAGGAGCCTTTTTAAGAGAATTTTAAAGTTGTTGAGCCTCTGCTGAGAGGAGCCTTTTCATGAGATTTTAAAGTTGTTAAGCCTCTGCTGAGAGGAGCCTTTTCATGAGATTTTAAAGTTGTTGAGCCTCTGCTGAGAGGAGCCTTTTCAAGAGAATTTTAAAGTCGTTGAGCCTCTACTGAGAGGAGCTTTTTCATGAAATTTTAAAGTCGTTGAGCCTCTGCTGAGAGAAGCTTTTCCAAGGTGAATTTTAAAGTTGTGGAGCCTCTGTTGAGAGGAGCTTTTTCATGAGATTTTAAAGTTGTTGAGCCTCTGCTGAGAGGAGCCTTTTCAAGAGAATTTTAAAGTTGTTGAGCCTCTGCTGAGAGGAGCCTTTTCATGAGATTTTAAAGTTGTTGAGCATTTGCTGAGAGGAGCCTTTTAAACTTTCAAAAATATCGATTGAACCTCTGTTGAGAGGAGCCCTTTTCTGTCGAACCAAAAAAAAAATTTTTTTTTTCTCTTTCTCCTTTTCAATGTTTCATCTTTCCAAGTAAAATGGTTGTTTATTTGTCTTTGCCTTATTTCTATTTCACAGAACTAGGCAAAGAGGGGCAACTGTAAACACCATTTTTTTTAATTTTTATTTTTATTATTTAAATTTTTTTTCTTCATTTCTGCGTTTGTCTTCTTCTTCCTTTTTTTTTCCTTTTTTTTCTTCATCCTTATCTGGTTCAAATCTGGTACACAATCTCTAAAGTCAAAAGCACCACCGATAGCTGCCAACGATCGACAAGCCGCCAATCACGGACGGTAGGTGTGATTTTTCAGTTGAAAAATGGGATTCAAATCTCAAAAAATCTGAGATTTGAATCCCAACAAGCTCTATAAATAGAGCTTGTAAACCAGACCAAAGGGAGGGGGAAAGCAAGAAGCAACAAAAAAAAAATTTTGCCGAAAAAAATTTACAGAAACAAAAAAAAAGCAAAAGCAGTCCCCTGGAATGGGGAACCCAGCACCAAACTACACCTACAAAGACACTCAACAAAAACAAACCAGAAAACACAAAAAAAAAAGTTTTATTTTTTTTTACCGAAACTTTGAGAGCAGATCTAGGGAAGTGAGGATTTTTTTTGGTGAAAAAAAGGTCAGATCTGCACTCAGGAGGTCGAGAGGAGTTCGTGAGAATTTTTTTGGAATTTTTCGGCATCGCTGACGATGGCCGGAGTTCGCTGCCGGCGAGGACCACGGCGGCCGCCACGACGGACGGCCACCGGACCCAGGTCGCCTGAAAAAAAAAAAGGGGAAGAAAAGTTTTTTTTTCGGAGGAAGGAAAGAATGAGTGAAAAAAATTTTTTTGAACCTTTTATATAAACCCTCATAACCAAAACGACGTCGTTTCATTAAAGGCTTAAAACGATGCCGTTTTGAGCACAGGATCCACGCTTCAACCCGCGACCCGATCCGGGATCCACGCACCCGACCCACGACCCGCTTTCTTCATCAGCTCAGACCGGTCTGACTGGACCGAAACCGAACCGCCCAGACCGAACTGAAACCGGTATTAAACCGCCCAGGCCGAGCCGAACCACCGGATCGAACCGTCGAACCGAACCGCGCGTTGACCGGTCCCGTTCACGTAAAATTTTTTTTTTTTTTTTGAAATTTTTTTTATATATTATTTTATTAATATTTATGTATATTAAAATATTTATATTTGTTAGATTAAATGATGAAATTGTGATTAAATTTTTTTTATGTGATTATGTTAATAAACTTTAAAAACAATAATATAAAAATAAATTTAATAATAATACTAAACTAATAAAAATTAAGAGAAAAGGAAATTTTTATCCGATGATGAGATTCAAAGGTATTTCGAGTAGTGATGCCTACGAAATCTCTAGGTGAGAAGATTTTTTTTAAGTACTACCAGCGTATTGGAGTATTTATAAAAAATTTTCAATACAGTAAGGATTTTTTTTTTTTAAAATAATAAATAAAAATTGATTAATAAATTAAAAAAATATAAATAATAAAAATGGAAAGAAAAGAAATTTAATCCAATGATGGGATTCTAAAAGTATTCCGAGTAGAGATGCTTTAAGAAATCTCTAGGTGAGAAGATTCTTTTTTGTAAAATATTACCAGCGTATTGGAATATTTATAAAAAAAATCTTCAATATGATTAAATTCTTTTTTTTCTCTTCAAAATTTCAATTAAAATAAAAGAATTAATAAAATAATTAATAAAATTTTTGAATGAGAATAAAATGTGTGCATAAACATGAAAATACTTTGCATGGCATGCATGACATAATTTCTTACGAAAAATAAATTCGAGCCTCCAAAGATGAGATTCTAAAAGTATTCCGAGTAGAGATGCTTTAAGAAATCTCTAGGTGAGAAAGAGTTCTTTTAATGTTACCAACGTACTGGAACATTTTAAGAATTATTTCAATAAAAAGGTTTTAATTTATTTTTCTCGAGAACAATTTTTTTTAACATGACATTTTCTTACGAAAAATAAATTCGAGCCTCCAAAGATGAGATTCTAAAAGTATTCCGAGTAGAGATGCTTTAAGAAATCTCTAGGTGAGAATGAGTTCTTTTAATGTTACTAACATACTGGAACATTTTAAGAATTATTTCAATAAAAAGATTTTGATTTATTTTTCTCGAGAATAATTTTTTTTAATAAATAAAAAAAAATCCAAGAAATTATTTTTCGAATATTGAAAATAAGATTGTTTGTATCAAAGTCAAAGGATAACACGTTGTTAATTGGTACTGTTTTTAACGGGCGTTGTGGGGGTGCTAATCCTTCCCCACACGTAACCGACTCCCGAACCTAGACTGTTTCGCAGACCGTAAAATTATCTTTTTAATAAATTTTAATTAATTTTAAGATTTCATTAAAAGGATATGTTTTAATAGGTGGTCAATCGCACCTAGCCAAAAAAGATTGGTGGCGACTCCGTTATTTTTTATTTTGTTTCCAAATTCATCGGGCGGACATAAAACCGTTACGACAAATAGCCTAGGTTCTAGTTGATAATAGCTCTTCAATTAATGTTATACCTATAACTACATTGACGAAACTATCTGTTGATATATCTTATATGAAGCCCAGTCATATGATTATTCAGACCTTTGATGAAACCCGATAAGAGGTATTACGGGACATAAAAATGCCATTACAGATTGGTCGTTGCACTTTTAATGTGAAATTTTAAGTTATAGATATCTTACCCTTATATAGTTGTTTATTAGGTAGGCCACGGATTCATATAATAGATGTTGTTCCATTTTCGCTACACTAGAAAGTTAAATTCATTGTTGATAGAAAGCTAACATGCATAGTAAGAAAAAAAGATTTATTGATAACCCGACCTGTGAATACTCTTTATGTAGAGTCGTAAACTAAGCTTGGAAATGCTCTTATAGATATTTTAAAATTGTCAATACTCATAAAATATCTAAATTATATTCATAATACATGTCTACTGCTACTCAGATGGTTGTCAAGCAGTTTATAATAATGTGATGGCAACCTTGAACCAGATTAGGGAAAAATCTATAAGGAATTATGGAGTCACTAATAATATATGACAAGAAAGATAAATTCAGCTTGGGATATAAGCCAACAAAAGAGGATAAAATGAAAATGAAAAATGAAAAATGAGAAAAAAAAAGAATGGCTAATCTCAAGAAATATGAGTGAGTGTCAGAGCCAATGGTCATTTCTTACCTCTAATATTTTTTTCTATTGGGAGGATATATCTATTCAGATTCAACTGAAACCCTAAATGTAGAATTTTTTAAAGCTTTTTTTGAGTTAGCTATTCAGATGGTGGGTGAAGAAGAAAAAAAAGTCAGGATGAAAATCTGTTCATACGCTTTTGTCTATTATCTTTATAACTTTTGAAAAGTAATGTGTTGTGAAACTTGAAGTCCTTAATTACTTGTTCTATAAGCATTAAGAGATCTTTTTTGTGTTTTAAGTTTGTCATTTTAATAAAAGACTTAAAAGATGTATTTGCATTTCTTCTATTGTTTTCATTTTCATTCATTCTCCCATTTTTATTTTTCTTGCCATGCCAGTGCTGTGTGCCAATATTCTCTTGATATCACCCATTTGCAAGCTTTGAAATAAAGAATATGAAGATTATCATGACAATAATCTTGGATTTGATTTAAAGAACACAATTCATGTTGATGAACTTAATAATGAAGATAACTCAAATGATTACACTTTACCTTCTAATTTTTTAAAACTAATAAAGCAAGAAGATAAGTCAATTAAGCCTTATCAGGAAGTTATTGATTATTAAAATTGAGAGATAATAAAAATAGAAAATAAGTTAAAGTTGGTATATTTCTTCTACCAGCTAATAAGTAAAGGTTAAAAAATTGTATTGAAAATATGTGGATGTGTTTGCATGATCTTACTAAGATATTTCATGAGTTAGTATTGATATTGTAGAGCATAAATTACCTCTGAAATCAAAATGCAAACTGGTAAAACAAAAGTTAAGATGCATGAAACCAAAAATGCTACTAAAAATTAAAGAAAAAAGAAATAAACAATTTTATTTTGGATTTTAAAAGATGAAAAATATCTTGAATAGGTAGCCAACATAATGCCAGTTCTTAAAAAAGATACAAAGGTAAGAATGTGTGTCAATTATAGGGATTTGAATAAGGTAAGTCATAAGGGTAATTTTTCATTGTCTTATATCAATACTTTAGTAGATAATAATGTTCATCATTCTACATTTTCCTTTATGGATGGTTTCTCAGGTTACAATCAAATCAAAATGGCTCAAGATGATATGGAGAAGATAACATTTATAGTCATGTAGGGCACATTCTACTACAAAGTTATGTCTTTTGGATTAAAACATGCTGATGCTACTTATTAAATAGCAATGGTGACTCTTTTTCATGACATGATTCATAAAGAGATAGAAATATATGTGAATGATATGATTGCAAAGTCTCGTGAAAAAAAGCATCAGGTAGTCAATCTTAAAAAGTCATTTGATAGATTGAAAAAATTTTAGTTAGAGTTGAATCATGTCAAGTATACATTTGGTGCTAAATCAAAAAAACTTTTAGGCTTTGTGGTTAGTGAAAGAGGAATCGAAGTAGATCTGAATAAGATACATGCCATTCAAAACTTATCCCCTTTTTATACTCTAAAAAAAGTACGAGGCTTTTTGGGAATATTGAATTATATTGCTCGTTTCATTCCTCAACTCATTTACAAGTGCAATCCCATTTTCAAGCTTTTTAGACAACATGATCTAGGAGAATAGAATGATGAATGTCAAGAAGCATTTGATAAAGTTAAAGAGTAACTTGTCAAATCTACCTATGTTGATGTCGCAAGTTCAGGAAAACTTTTAATTTTATATTTAACAATACATGAAAATTCAATGGGATTCGTATTGGGGTAAAAAGATAAAACCAACAAAAAGGAACAAGTGATTTATTACTTAAGCAAGAAGTTCATTGATTATGAGTCTAATATGTTGTGCACTGGCTTAGGCAACTTTAAGGCTCAGACAACACATGCTTGATCACACTACTTAGCTCATAGCAAAATTGGATCTAATCAAGTGTATCTTTAAAAAACCTTTATTGATAGGGAGGATAGCAAGATAGTAAGTTATGTTTTCAAAATATGATATTGTTTATGTAACTCAAAAGGCAATTAAAGGAAGTGCAATTGCTAAGTTCAGTATTGACCATACAGCTGAAGATTATGAACCAATGAAGCTGGATTTTTTTTATGAAGATGTGATAGTTGTTTCTCAAAGTGAAGAAAAAAAACCTATTGAAATATCTTGATAAATGTATTTTGATGGAGTTACGAATGCCCTAGGTCATGGTATTAGGGTAATTTTAATATCTTCTAATGGATACTATTACCCCATCATAGTTAGATTGAATTTCAATTACACAAATAATATGGCTGAATATGAGGTTTGAGTTATGGGTTTGCAAGCAGCAATTGAAAAAAAAAGATTAAAGTGTTAGATGTATTTAGAGATTTAACTCTGGTCATATATCAGTTACGAGGGGAATGAGAAACAAGAGATCCAAAGTTGATTTGGTACTATGATTATATCTCTAAACTGGTCAAATACTTTTAAAAAATTTAGTTTAAGCATTTGTATAGAAAAAAGAACCAGATTGTTAAGCACTGGCTACTTTGGTTGCAATAATCAAAATAGATACAAATATTGAGATCCAACCCATCAAGTTTTATGTGAAGATGTACCAGCACATTACTCAAGTATTGAGAAAAAAGTGGATGGAAAGCCATGGTATTATGATATTCTGTAATACATCAAAAGTCAACAATATTCGAAGCATGTAATAGAAAACGATAAAAGGATTATCAGAAGGTTAGCTATGTGTTTCTTCTTTGATAGTGATATCTTTTATAAAAGAAGCCGAAGTCAGATGTTTATAAGATGTGTGGATGCAATAGAAGCAAAAAGATTCTTAAAGAAATACATGACAAGGTTTGTAGGGCACATGTGAATGGTCACATGATGGCTAGACAAATTATGAGGGCTGGTTATTATTGGTTGACAATGCAAAGTGATTGTATTGATTATGCTAGAAAATATTATAAGTGTCAGAGTTATACTAATAAAATTCATGCTCCTCTATTGGCTTTGCATTTTTGGCACCATCTTAGCCATTATCCATGTGAGCATGGATGTCATCGGTCTTATCATCCTAAAAGCTTCAAATGGGCATAGATTCATCTATTATGATAATTAATTATTTCACAAAATGGGTATAATCAACATCATATGTTAGCATGACCTGACGGTGTATTTATAAAGAATGAGATAATGTGTAGATATTAGCTTTCAAAAAATATCATTTCTGACAATGCCAAAAACTTGAATAGCAAAATGATGAATGAAGTGTGCACTTAGTTTAAGATCCATTATCAGAATTCAACACTATATCATCCGAAGATGAATAGGGCAGTAGAGGCTGCAAACTATAATATCAAGAAGATCCTAGAAAAGATTACTGATACTTATAATGATTGACATGGAAAATTGTCTGTTGCTTTGCATGCTTACAAAAAACCAGTCAAAATATCTACTAGTGCCACCCCATTTTTGTTGGTTTATTATACTATCAAAAATTACATCAATAATTTAAGTTGTATAAATTTTGAGTAAGAGTAATTTTGATCAGTAAATAAATTATCTTATTTTAATCCTTGTATATATCAAATATAAAATAAAATAATATTATTTAATCTAACCATATTCATAATATCATCTTATTTTATCATATCATAATCTTATATACTAAACATAAACTAAATATCTTTTATTATATTAGAGTTGAGATTGGTTGTGGACAAAGAATTTAGTTCACACTGAAAGAAAAAGATATCATAATATTAAGAGTACTTTTGTGGGATTAATTATGTTATAAATTGAGATTGATAAAAATAATAGTTCAGACACTCATAATCACACAGGATACATTTAAAAATGTGAAACATGACAATTAATCATACTGATAAAAAAGGTGAATGATAAAGTGTCCCATTTTTTAATTAAAAATTAATTTTTAATAATTTCAAATAAAAAATATAAATTTAAAAAGTAATTTTCATTTTTGACAATTATACTGATTCCCGAACCTTACAACCTAGGCAAGGGCTTATCTTTGGGTATAAACGTGGAGTTCTCTAATTTGGACATTAAGAATGTGCAAGAAACCTATGCTATGGAATCTGCTGATTGTTGTCAAGGCATGAAATAGATATTATGGAATCTAGGAATAAATTAGTAGAGCTAAAGCTAACACCATCGAGTTACTCTCAAATCATCCATCGCAGCATGTCCCCACCCGACAGGTGCTGTTTGCTGCAGGCCCAAGTTGGCAACTTCTATGCAGTGCCCATAAATGTTGGAGAGGACGAGGAACAAAAAAAATTTAAAACCAAAATGTTTGAGGGTACATACAATTATTATCAGAACAGAAAATAGTGTTGGTAACTCTTAAAAATATACATTTCCTTTTTTTGGTAGAAAAAATGGACATGCTCCAAGCATAATTGTCAGGAAGTAACTCCATTAGACAGGATACAAGAAAAAATGATAATTTATGTATTTATATAATATGTGTATTATGTTAAATGTGTGTAAAAGATAAAATAAAATATATTTTTTATTTTTGTTAAGTTTTTATTAAAATTTTAAATTATATTAAATTATTTTTTATTTTTATTTTTGTATCATATTATTGTATCGTATTTAAAATTATCAAATTTAATTATAAATGAGGCTTAAATCAAGAATAATTGCATCAAAGACATGCTAATCTCCTACTAAACTTCACCTAATACTTGAATTAAGTCCTAATGATTTTATATACATAGAGGTGATAAATGGATAAGTTTTAGTAAAATTTTTAGTTTATTTATTTTTGAATCATTTTGAATTTAAATTAGTCAAAATTAGAATATTTTGAGTTTAAATCGAACAAATATATATTATTTATTTTTTTAATCAAATCAAGTTAAAAAAAAGACTTTACTAACTCTAGAAAGGTTAATATAATATTAACAGAACTTAAACACCGGAAATGGGTATATGCTTAAAGCATACTACGAATGGTAGTTAAGGCTTGCAAACTTAAAGCAAAAAATGAGATAGGATGGACGGAAGGGCGATGTCAATTCATATTTGTGAGTTAGTGGATTAAATGATGCTTTGACAAGTGGAAACCTCATCTTGGTTGGAGGCTAACTTTCTACAGGATGAGATCTCCTTTCAATTCGTTTATCTTCGTTGTCATGGAAGGGGAAAGTGGGGGAGAACAATTTATTTTTTGGTTTTTGTACATTTTCTGGATATGTGGGCTCATCATTGCTTGCAATGTTTTCGAACTTGACATTAATCTCAGATGACTCATACCATGCCACCATGCTACATCATTAAATGAAAAATATATAACCAATTAGTACATGAAGAAATTATTAGTTACTTTATGAAATTGGATAAAAAAAATAAAGCAACAACCTAAATTTCTTCATGTAGTTCTAAGCATTCTCTTTCAATTCCATCTTTTTTTTTTTCAATTTTCGTCAATCTAAACTCTAAAGGCATACTTTTTTTTTATTAGTTTTTCCCTTTTCAACTAAAATTGTGAGGCTTTGACTTGGGCTATTTCTAGAAATCAAATCATTAACTGGGTTGGAGCCAGGGTGAGAGGCTCAAAGTTTAACTTCAAATGAAGTTGGCCTTACATGTCTCAAGAAGATTGTTTTTAGGATTTGGAGTTATCTAGGTTGGCTTATACAGATACAAGTCACGTATCAATTTGTACTCAAGGTACCATTGGATATCTTGATCTCGAGTAATATAAGAATTATCCGTTGATTAATAAGAGTGATGTTTACAACTTTGAGGTTATTTTGTCGGAGCTTTTAACTTCACAAAAAGCGACAGATTTCAATAGGGATGCTGGCGATCTGAATCTGACAGTTTATGTGAACATAACTGATATTGGTGAGATATAGACAATTCACAAAAAAAAAAAAAAAAAAGTCAATAGACTAAATGTGATTGACTAATTGCTCACCTTAAAATTTTGGAACCTAAGAATGAAAATTGACTATTGAAAAATTTCCAAGGAAAGGAACGAACCAAACCAAAGATGAAGAAGCCTTAGCTTTATTTGCCCTAAGCAGATTGCAAATTTGATCCCCTGTAAAGGCTTAATTAACCAAGCAAAATATTGCAAAACTAAGACATGCATGTAAATCGAAAGGAAAACAATCCCATAGCGGCATATCTCAAAGAAACAGACTTGTACAAAATAAGCTTCATTTGTCCCAGTGCTTTCCCTTAGCGTGAGCTTGTTACCCTAACTAAAAATCAAGTTTAGCTTTGGCAACGATGCTAAGCACAGACACACCAGGGGAGGGGGGGCACTCTCTGCTAAAAATCTCTTGAAAAAGTGTTTGCTCGGTTAGGCACTTCCAGGCACATGGTCAGCCCCACATCGATTGGCTTGGGCTTTTGGAAAGATCTGTATGATATGATAATCAAAGCGTCCACGTTGGACTGCCTTTAGCTCATTCATTTCACAAAAACAAGCCTCACGGTGGCCTATATTCAATTATCTTTCCTGAGCCCTACCGGCATGGTGTCCAGCTAATTGTTTCTTAATTTATTGGGATTACCAAAACCTTTTTTGGTCACGAATCTTCTAAATCCTAATAGAATTATGAATAAATTTTATTTCTTTTACTTGACAAACAAACATAAAACTTTTTATTACTTTTCTAATAAATTGTTTTAAACATAAAAAAAAATTATTTTGCTAAAAAAGTTAACTAATCTTAAACAAAAAAATTATTTTCTAATCAGGCATATTAATCCATGTCTCAATAAATTATTTCCTAATTAATCTTAATTAACAATAACTAGACATGTCATATTCAACGTAAAAAATTAACTCATTAACCACAAGTGAATCCACCGATGGTGATGCGTATGCAATTTGGTGGGAATCAGTTTGGGCATGCGGTTGGGAACTGGTAGTGATCAAGCGGATGTATGCACCAAGTTTCTATTCCATGAATCAATCTGAGTTTTAACACATCATAAATCAGTTACTTGCTGCAGATTTCCATGATGTATTAGTGCAAGGATTACGATCGTGTCTCAAATGATAATGAAAATAGACAACTAGGGTCCGATAAGATAGAAATCATAGATGCCAATTTTGCTAGTTTGAGCACTATCTTACACTTTAAAAACAATTGGCTCTTCCCCCAGGTTTTATGTGATTTTTTTTTTTCATTCCAAGAAAGATTGTGCAATTAACCTCAGTATTTAACTTTCAAAATCAAGACTCTTCCCCAGGCTCTTGGATGCTCCAAGTTTGGAAAATACCCATGTACTAGTTGTCTTCTGCGGAGCTCGTCACAGTGCCGTAGTCAAAGGTATGCCAGTCATCCATTTGAAAACCTTCATGTTTCATTTGTTCTATTCTCTTGATTCTGTGCTTCTGTTGCTTGAAGAGGATGGGAAAGTACTCTACTGGGGATGGAACAAGTATGGCCAGGTATCATGCTTACACTGATCAGTGATCAAACTAGTGGGCAGCTGGACTTTATAACATTGGAATATCTTGGATTTTGTTTTTCATATCAAATTGATTTTCTTCTATATATATTTTTTGGATAAACCTTCTAAGGCATTTAAGCCCTCATTTATTTACTTTCTCAAAATAGGATAAATAGAAGTTTATTTCTGCATCTCCTATATATTTTGCTCCAATTTAGTAAAATAAAACTAAAACTAAAATCATAAGTTCTTGTTGTCTGAAACAGCTCGGCCTGGGTGACGTGATTGATCGCAATATTCCCTCTCAAGTTACTTTAATTTCGAGGGTTATGGTCTCGCATACGTCTGGGGGGATACCCTGCTTCTGGCTAAGTCACCCACTTGAGTACCATGACTTTTTACAATCCTTGAAACAGTTTTGTTAGGTTAGCAGAAGCAGTTGTTTTGAGATGATACCGAAATGGGTTGTATTTTAGCGGTATTTTTTAATAAATACCACAAAATTTTATGTTTTTATAAGGTTAGTGGTTTTTTTTTTATAAAATACCATTAAGTTCTTACATAGCAGCGTTTGAATTTTAAAATTTTACTAAAAATATATTTTTGTAACATTTGTTGACCTTACTATATATTTTGATTTTTAATTAAAGAAAATTATTTAAAGCATTTTTTTTGTTAGAAACGCATTGAATAATCGCATTTAATTTTTTGTTGGGATTATTCAAGGCATTTTCTGACCAAAAATGTCTTGAATAATCTTTAAAAAGAATTGGAGAGGATTATTGAAAGCTTTTTTAGTCAAAAATATCTAATTTTTAATTAAAAGATATTATTCAAGATGTTTTCTGGTTAAAAGCGTCTTGAATAATTTCAAAAAAATGAAAGGAAATTATTGAAGGCTTTTTTTACAGAAAATACCTTGAATAATTCCAAAAAAAATGAAAGAGGATTATTCAAGATGGGTTCGGCCAGAAACGTATTTAATAACTCATTTAATTTTTTGTAAGAGATTATTCAAGGTGTTTTCTAGTCAAAAAGACATTGAATAATCTAAAAAAGAAATGGAAGGGGATTATTGAAGATTTTTTTTGCCAAAAACACCTTTAATAAACCCATCCAATTTTTTGTAAGAGCTAGAAAACGCTTTAATTAACCCAAAAAAAATATGAGGGGATTATTGAAGGCGTTTCAGCCAAAAATACCTTGAACAATTCAATTTTTTTGTAAGAGATTATTCAAAGTATTTTTTGACCAAAAATGCTTTGAATAATCCAAAAAAAAATGAAAATGGATTATTTAATGCGTTTTTTGCTAAAAACGTCATGAATAATCTCAAAAAAAAAAAATTGGAGGGGATTATTGAAAGCGTTTTTGATCAGAAAATGCCTTGAATAATCTATTCATTTTTTTCTAAGGGTTAAAAAACACCTTGAATAATCCCTAAAAAATGAAAGGGGATTATTGAAGCATTTTTTTTTTTGCAAAAAACGCATTGAATAATCCCCAAAAAATAGAAAGAGATTATTTAAGGCATTTTTGGCTAGAAACGCCTTGAATAATCCAAAAAAAAAATGGAAGAGATTATTTAAGGTTTTTTTAGCTAAAAATACCTTTAATAATCCAAAAATTTTTTTGGAAAGGATTATTAAAGACATTTTTAGCCAAAAATACCTTCAATAATAACACTTTCTCACTGTTAAATTTTTTTTAAATTTCAAACTCGCAAGACCCTCTTTTTGCTTTTCTTTCCCCTATTCATTTCTTCTATTTCTGCTCATTTTAGGTCGCTTTCTTCTCATTTTTTGCCTAAATTTCAATTATTCTGTGATCAATTTTCATCTTTTTTCCTTTCATTTACAAATTTCATGTTAACTTTCTTGAATTTTGGGTTAAATCTTTAAATTTTTGTCTGATTTGTTGAGTCAAATCCTTAAACTTCCTATCTAATTTGTTTCATTTTTGCCATCGTTCAAGCTCCATTGGTGAGCTTCATTTCAACATTGGCAATTTTCAGTGTTTGTTTGTTTTTTTTTTTATCAATTTATTTCGTTATTACAGTTTTGAGTTTGGTTTTATTTGGTTGATGAGAAAAATTAAGATAGAACGGAAAGTAAAAGAAATAGGATTTTTCTTTGAAAAACTTGAAATTGAATATTGAATATAGTTACAAATACGAATGAAATTTTAGGTTTAGTTTTTTTTCAATAGAATATTTTTTAATTTACTAAAAAATTGTTACTTATTAACATAAATTTATTGAGTCATTCAAGATATTCTTAGGAAACTATTTTGAACTAGTTTCTTATTAATTTTTTCATCTAATCTTGGAATTTGTTTTGTTTGTTTTTTCAGATTATGGTGTTTGATTAAACGAATTAATCTTGCTAGAAAAGATTCATTGTGCATGAAAACCATCAACAACAAAAGATGGTAGTGACTAAAGTGAAAAAAATCTTTCATCAAATGGTAGTGTTTCAAATCTATGTAGTCATCAATTACATACATTTTAAATTTTTTGTTAATGTACTAAAATAATTGAATGTTATTGCATGTATTAAACTTTATGTTCCATCAATATTAGAACAAATTATGTATTTATAATATTTAGTTTATAAATTTAAGTTTGTTTTTATTTCTTTTAATATTTTTTATTTAATGATAATAATCAATATTAAAAGAAAATTTTTAAAAAATAAATTTCTTAATTTTACGGCGTTTGTGCTTAAAAACACCTCTAAATGCCAAATGTAGCGATATTTTCTACTATGAACTTCGCTAAATTTAGTGGTATTTTTTTATTATAAATGCCGCTAAGTTAGCGGTGTTTTTAAAAAAATTTCGCGATTTTTCTTGATACAAGTATAGACAGCACTCTTAGTGACGTTTTTGGCAAACGCTATTAATCTTTTAGTGATGTTTATAAATTTCGTTAAATATGAAAAAAAAAAAAAGTCACTAAAAACCTAATCTCCTGTTTAAATTATATATATGTATATGCATACTATATGTTATGATTTGTATATACATATTTGCATGTTATGATTCTTTCACCATGATTAGGTTGACTCTTATAATCAAGATGTACAACATAAGTAGGTCCATTGTGTATATTTGTAGTACATACGTAATTCAAACTATAATAAGGAATCAGCTGCCTTGAAAAGCTTGGAGGTGTAATTGTTATGGATTGTCTTCTTTGATATTCCTTTTTATTTTTTAATATTGCTTGATTATAGGAGATCACATTTATTGTAGGAGATCTCATATCTGAATTTTAAGAGATTAAAAAAAAAGTAAGGGATTAATTGGGTATTATCATCATTTATATGGCTGTATATACACATCAATTGTATGAAATATAACAAAAAGTCTCTCAAATATATCACGGAAATGTCAAGTCTAGTAACGTCCTACTTGATGTGAGCTTGAATGCTATAATTTTCAATTTCGAGTTATCTAAGTTGACTCGTACAGATATAAGTCACGTATCAACCTTGGATATAGGAACTATCAGTTGATCACTGATAACAGTCATGTTTACAGATTTAGGGTTATTTTGTTATATTTTTTAACTTCGCAAAAGACGACAAATTTCAACAGTGATACAGACGATATGAACCTGGCTGGCAGTTTATGGGAACGAAAGAACTGATATTGGTGGGATACTGACCATTCACACACACAAAAAGCCAATGGACTAAATGTGACTGGCTAATTGCCCACCTTAAAAGTTTAAAACCTAAGAATGAAAATAACAAAATTGAAAATTTTCCAAGGAAAGGAATGGAACCAAACCGAAGATGAAGAATCCTTATCTTCTTTGTTTGCCCTATGCAGACTGCCCATTTGATCTCCTATAAAGGCTTATTAACCCAGCAAAAAAATGTAAAACTAGGCCATGTAAAACAGAAGGAAAACGATCCCACATCGGCTTATCTCAAAGAAACAGAATTGTATAAAATAATTTTCATTGATCTTGAAGTCTGCCTGAGCTCGGTAGCGCGAGCTTGTTACTCTAGCTGTAGACTTGGCTTGATGGTCCGGTGGGGCACCATTTCTTTCTTAAGAAAGTGTTGGTCCGGTTCGACACTTTAAGCCACATGGTTAGCTTCACAACGACAGGCTTCGGCTTCGTGAACGCCCGCTACTTTGCCTTGTAACAGCCAAATGTCTCCGTGGGGACTGCCTGTGACTTATCAATTTGACAACAACGAGCCCCAGAGTGACCCACTTCAGAATTTCTTTCCTTAGCCGGGTGGTGTCCGGCCAGTTTTTTATTTTTATTTTTTATTTTTCAACTCAGGAAAATTCATTGGGACAACCAAATTTTTTTTTTGGGTTATATAGCCTTTTTTTTTTTTTTTTTACTTTTCTAATAAATTATTTTAAGCAGTATACCAGTAGCTAACAATAATTATTCTGCTAACAAAGTTAACTAATATTAACAAAAAAATAATTTCTAAAATTAAAAGTTAATTAATCTTAATAAAAATTATTTTCTAATTAGACACATCAATCCATGACCTTTTTTTGCCAATCGATCCATGCCTTAATAATTTTTTCCTAACTAATCTTAGTAACTAATTAAAAATAATTAGACCTGTCATATTTAACATAAAAAAAATTAACTCATTAACCACAAAAAGAAGTTACTCTTCCTGATCAAAGTCTCTAATTATACCAACAACCTTCTTATATATTGATCATATGGAAAATTCATTGTGCAACCAACATTCTCGGTGAGACAAATGATTTTCTTTTTTTTTTTTTTTGGGGGGGGGGGGGGGTGATCATGCACAGTTCTTGAAGCTCCCAATGAAACTCTGGATAATTTCATTAACATTTCCAATTCCTTCACTTACCTTAACCACTTCTTAATTGAGAGAAAACAATAACACATAGAGAAAAGCTAAACATGACAACCAAGAATTCAAATTAAATAAATAAATAAATAAAATCTTCTGTTTCAAATCACAGAATCACGCAGGAATATAAAATTAAAAAAGAAAAAAAAGTTCAAAATTTGCATTACAGGTGGTGAATTGCAACTGTAGACGATGCTTGGAAAAATGTAAATGCCACGAAGATAATAGTTTGATCTTGGTGTGGCCCAGTCAACTCGCAGGATGAGATTGTCATAAACATATGCATTGAGCTTGTTAATAGCTTTTTGAGCATCCTCTCTATTTAAAAAGATGGCAAAACCAAATCCTCTACTTTTGCCTGTCTTCTGATCCATAGAGCAATATAGACAGGATTCACGGGACCAAATGTGCGGAAAAGTCACGGAGTTATAATCTTTCCAACGCCTCATATCTGATCCACCAGTTCTCTAAGCACCTGCTCTCATGGTTGGCGGGACATATAGGCTCCCTTTCCAGCTCCAGAAGCAGCCATAGAGGTCTCGGATGCCGCTGGTTTATGGACAAAGGTTTCAACGGAGCAGCAAGATCCTTGTAAGGACATTTGGAAGTCCAGTGGTGATCACCTTTCTTACCACATATCTTGCACACCATGAGAACAGCACCTCCTTTTCTTAGCTGACCTCTATTTCTTCCAGTTTGCTACCTGCAAAAACAAGCAAACATTTCAAAAGCTTTTCTTATCCAAAATCTGAACATGGGACAGGAACCAAAATTTTGGAAGTTTTCAACATAATTTACCACTATTTCAAATATGAAGCTATTTCAGCCATAATAGCATAGTCTGAGATGTAAATACATTTGTGCACGTTCCACGGTTTAAAAGGCAGTAAAGCCCAAGGTTCCATTTCATGGTAACTTTGTTAGAACCCAAATTTAGCTCAAGCCCATTGTTTATAAAAGGGTTAATGTGTGTTTTAATTCTTTAATTATAAACACTTTTTATGATTTTATTTTTTAAAAAATATCATTTAATTTATCTTTTTTCAAGCATTTTGCACCAATCAATTACTCCATTAAGGAAAATACAACATGCCTTTTTCTCTCAATAAATAAATGCCAGGTTTGTCTATAAGGTGGCAATATATCTGACTTTATTCTAAGATCATAAGATATCATGATATCTCGGGATATATCATGATAAATTGTAAGAATAATATAACTTAAAAAAAAAAGAAAAAACAAATTAACAAGTAACCATTAAAAAAGTATAAATAATGTTATTTAATTTATTAATTTAACAAATAAATTTTGATATATTTTTTAATTTTATAATATCAATTTATTTTATGAAATCAATTTACTTAATTACATTTAATAATATATTTTTTTATTTTTTTATCATTACATGTAGAATTATTAAAAAATTTTTAGATGATAAGACATTTCAAACTTATTTTATATCTAATAATATGAATTTAAAGATAACAATTTTTTTTTATTTAGAATCTTTTAATTTAAAAATATCAATTCTTTTACATTGTTGAGTTAATTATTTACTTTATTTTTATTTTACTTTTGCACGTTAACACTTATTTTTTTGTTTGAAATTATTTTTTATTTATAATAATAATTTTTTATGTTATGAATTTAATTATTTATATTGTAATAATATGTTTTTACACTCGTTTTTATTTTTTTATTATGTTTATAATTATCACAACTTTTTTCTTAAGGTGTTATAATACTTCTAATACACTTAATGCCAAATTATATAAATTTTATAATTATTCTTACATTTTTACGTAAACATTTATTTTTTATTAAATTATTTGTATTTGTAATAATAATTTTTTTATATTGTCAACTTAATTATTTATGTTAAAATAATATTTTTTACACATGTTCTTATATTTTATTATGTTTAGAATTATTACAACCCTTCATTAGGATGTTACGATAATTCTAACCTATTTTACATAAAATGATATTAATTTTACGACTATTCTCATCTTTTTACGTTACATTCTTTTAACACATTTTTTCGATAAATTATACCAATTTTATGATTATTCTCATATTTTTATGTTAACACTTATTTTTAGGCTTAGAATTATTTTTTATTTATAATAATAATTTTTTATGTTGTCAATTTTATTATTTATAGTACAATAAAATATTTTATGTTTGTTATTATATTTTATTATATTTAGAATTATCATAATTTTTTAAAGTATTACAATATTTTAAATATATTTTGTCAAATTATACCAATTTTATGATTATTTTCATTTTTTTTACTTTAATACTTATTTTTTATTTAGAATTATTTTTATTTATAATACTAATTTTTTTATGTTACAAATTTATTACATTTCAATAATATCTTTTTACATTCATTGTTACTTTTATTACGTCTAAAATTATTATAATTTTTTTGTTAAGATGTAACAATACTTCTAACTATTTTATATAAAATAATACCAATTTTAAACTTATTCTCACCATTTTATGTTAACTCTTTTTTTGTTTAAAATTATTCTTTATTTGCAATAATAAATTTTTTATATTACCAACTTAATTATTTACGTTATAATAATATCTTTTTTTGCTTGTTGTACCTTTCATTACGTTTAAAATTATCATAATTTTTTTTAAAAAGTGTTATGACACTTCTAATAATTTAACACTAAATGATATCAATTTTATGATTATTTTCACCTTTTTTATATTAACACTTTTTTTTTTGTTTTAAATCATTATTTATTTGTAATAATAATTTTTATGTTGCCAAAAATATTATTTATGTTACAATAATACTTTTTGATACTTGTTCCTACTTTTTATTATATTTAAAATTATCATAACTTTTTATTAATTTGTTATGATGCTTCTAATCCAATTTATGCCAAATGACAGTAATTTTACAATTATTTTTATCATTTTACGTTACGACATTATAACATATTTTACACCAAATGATTCTAATTTTTTAATTTTTCTCATATTTTTACGTTAACATTTTTTTTATTTAGAATTTTTTTATTTATAATAATAAATTTTTTATATTGTCAACTTATATTTATGTTACAATAGAATTTTTTACACTTGTTCTTACTTTTTTGTTATATTTAGAATTATCACAAGTTTTTCTTAAAATATTATGATACTTCTTATATATTTTACACTAAATGATATCAATTTTATGATTATTTTCATCTTTTTACGTTAACAGTTATTTTTTGATTAAATTATTTTTTATTTAAATACTAATTTTTTTACATTACCAATTTCTTACATTTCAATAATATCTTTTTACGTTTTTTGTTACTTTTTATTACGTTTAAAAGTATTACAAATTTTTTTCTTAAGATATAAGGATACTTCTAACTATTTTATGTTAAATAATACTAATTTTACGATTATTCTCACCATTTTACATTAACTCTTAATTTTTTATTTGTAATAATATCTTTTTAATATTGTCACTTAATTATTTATGTTCTAATAACATTTTTTTTACGCTTGTTGTTACTAGGGTTAAAAACAAATCAAGAAATCTGAAAACCGATTTGAAACTATAATGTTCAGCTTAGTTCAAATCGATTTTTTTTCATTCGGTTCAGTTCAAATTCAAATATTAAATGTATATATTAGGTTCGGATCGGTTTTCGAATTGGGAGGTGAAAAATCGAAAAAAAACCAAACCGAAATGAATTATATATTTTTAAAATTTTTTAAAATAAAAAATAATAATTTTATATCAAAATCTACTTAAATATATTAAAATTTTATATTAAAATAATATATAAAAATTAAAAATTAAAAATCGATAAACCAAATCAAACCAAACCGATAAAATTTAGTTCGGTTCAAATTTGGATCGGATTTTAAATTTTCTTAATATTATACAATATCTGAAAAGTCAAACCGAATTCGATCCGAACCGAACCCTTATCACCTTTAGTTGTTACCTTTTATTATGTTTAGAAGTATTACAACTTTTTCTTAAATGTGTTCGACACTCTTAAATGTGTTCGACACTTCTAACCATTTCCACCAAATAATACCAATTTTACAATTGCTCTCACCTTTTTTTTTATACTAATACTTATTTTTTGATTTAGGATTATTAATTATTTGTAATAATTCTTTTATACTACCAAAAATATTTTTTATGCTACAATAATTTTTTTTCGTTTGTTCTTGCTTTTTATTACTTTTACATTTATCACAAATCTTTATTAAGATATTACGATAATTCTAATCCAATTTATGCCAAGTAACACCAATTTTATAACTATTTTTACCTTTTTATGTTACGACACTTTTAACATACTTTTACGCCAAATGATTCTAATTTTACAATTAGTCTCAATTTTTTATGTTAACATTTTTTTTTAGAATTATTTTTTCTTTATAATAATAAATTTTTTTTATGTTGTCAACTTAATTATTTACATCATAATAATATCTTTTTACGTTTGTTAACTATAGGGGAATAGGTATTTAGTGGCTTTTTTTTATATTTAACGGCATTCATAAATGCCACTATACGATTTGTGTCGTTTTGTCAAAAACGTCGCTAAAAGTGCCGGCTCTACCCGTGTCGAAAAAAATAGCGACGTTTTAGGAAAAACACTACTAACTTAGCGGCATTTGTGTACAAACATCACTAAATTTAACGGTGTTTTTCCTACAAAAATGTCGTTAAATTTTTTAATTTAACGGCATTTGTATCCAAAAATGCCACTAATTTAGTGGTGTTTGAGTCAAAAAAATATCACTAAATTTAGCAACATTTATATTTAAAAACGTCACTAAATTCATCCTTTAGCAATATTTATGTCAAGAAACATCGTTTAACTTAGTGGCATTTTTTACTCAAACGCCACTAAATTACAGAATTTACTTTATTTTTAATATTTACTACTATAATTAAATAAAAAAATAGATAAATATTTTTAAAAACATAAAAATAAATTTAAATTCATAAATTGAATATTGTAAATATTTAAATACATAATTTGTTCTAGTATACATGTAACACAAAGTTTAATATATTAATATTCAAATTGTATGAATATTTAAAATGCATATTAATATATATTAACACAAAGTACATTAACTAGAAATTTAAAATGTATGAAATTGATGACTACTTAGATTTAGAGCACTGCCATTTGATGAAACGCTTTTTCCACCACAATCACTAGCTTGCTCAAGAACCTATTGAAAAAAAAATAAAACAAGTTTTTACACTTAATAATAAGCTAATTCTAATATTAAAAAATATAAATAGTTACTAAATATAATACTTGAGTTTGTGAACCAGTTAGATTGTTCCCTGAAAATTTTTGTTGCACAAAATTCATAAGAGTATTGAATCGATCATGCAACTGTTTACGCTGCTCATCCATTTTAGCATGCTCCTTAGCTTTTTTTGCTTCCATTTGCTGCATATGTTGTTGCATACTTTGCAACTCCTCTCTCAATATTGAGATTTCTTTTGAAGATTGACTTGTTGAGAATGTAAATTGCTATGAGCTATTTCTATAGTAGCTAGATAGTGTTGGACCCAATCCAAGGCCTCAGACCTGTCCATGTTTTTCTTTTTCGATAACTTTTGTGAAAATCTGATCTTTCAATTCTTAAATGTTGACAGAACAATCAGATGCTATTTAAATCTCAATGGTCATTTTCTCTTTTGCTTTCTTCTGTAAATTAATCAAATAAAGCTATCAAGTTTAATAATTAATTCATAATATATTTGATATAGTAAATATTTACTTTCTACATAAAATGAATCTAAAAAATTATCATAATTTCTTGTATTTCGTTATTTAGGTAAGATTAGTCTTTTTTCGTGTGGGTTAATTGAAAAAGTTTTACATGTCCAATTTTTTCACCCAACTCAATCTTTTATATAAAAAACACTATTTTTGTTAAACAGACATCAACCATAACTTATTTATGCGTATCAAGTGTGGCAATAATGATTGGACACATTAAATATCATGTAACAGAACAATAATTGTAAATTTACATTTTTGCCTTTTAACATTACAAAAAGTCCTAAACAGACATAAATCGTAACTTATTCATGCATATCAAATTGTAGAAACTAAATTTAATAATTTGGACAAGTTTTATATCATGTATTTAAGTTACTTAAACTGTTAAAATGTAAATATAACTGTAAAATTATATTTTTGCATTTAGTGGTACAATAAAGTCTTAAAAAGACATAAAACGGTACTTTTTTCATACATATCAATTATGAAAACCAAGTTAAATCATTAAGATAAGTTTAATATCGTGTATTGAAGGTATTGAAGCTATCTAAATTGTAAAAATATAAATATAACTACAAAATTACATTTTTGCCTTTTAACGTTGTAACAAAGTCCTAAAAAGATATAAACGGTAACATTTTCACACATATCAGTCGTGAAAACCAAGTTCAATAATTTGGACAAGTTTAATATCATGTATTATAGCTATCTAAACTATTAAAACAGAATAATAAATACAAATTTGCATTTTGGCCTTTTAATGGTACAAAAAAGTCCCAAACAGACATAAACGATAACTTTTTCATACATATCAATCGTGAAAACCAAGTTCGATCATTCGAACAAGTTTAATATCATGTATTTAAGCTATCTAAACTATTAAAACATGAATATAACTACAAAATTAAATTTTTACCCTTAACAGCATAACAAAGTCCTAAAAAGATATCAATGATAACTTTTTCACACATATCAACCTTGGAAACTAAGTTTAATCATTTGGGCAAGTTTAATATAATGTATTGAAGCTTTCAAATTGTTAAAATAAAAAAAATAACTGTATATTTATATTTTTGCCTTTTAATGACACAAAAAGTGCTAAACGAATATAAACAACAACTTCCTTATTTGATGAGCTACTTACCTTTTTTTTTGTTTTCTTGCAAAAGCTTTTTGATCCATTTGTGTGGCTATATTTCTATTATTTTCTGCTAGCAATCCCAATTTTTTCTCTTTCTTGTCACAAAAAACAATCTCATATATAGCAAAAATATAAATATTACCAACTAAAAACATAAAACACCTTTTTTATTAAAAATAATATTAAAAGATAAACCTCTAATTTCCTTAAGAACTAAAATTTAACCAACTGCTCATATTGCCACCTAATCACACCACAAGATAAAGTATCTATTGTGGTCTCTATAGTACTATTTTGACGAAATTTTTTTTTTCAAATTATGCTTATAGTCTTTTCATTTCTTTCCCAATGACTTAAGCATAAGTGTAGTAGGTACTTCCTGTAAAAATCTTATCTGTAATAATACAAAAAGAAAAGTTACAATTTATAAACCAACTTTAAAAGAATTAATATTTCTAATATATAATTAATTATACTAATACCTTAACAAAGTTTAAAGCTCCGGCCTTAACTTCTGCTGGAACTTTATGCCATGTTTCATAATGAATAGATAATTTCATGCCACTACGAGCAATCATTCCTAAAAATGCAACTAGCAATTGACACTCTTCATCAATTAGTTTTCTATGAAAGTTTACAGACACTACAATACGCTCGTTCGAAGGCACTATCCATAATTCCTTCAAAGTTGTCATGTCTTTTGTCTTTCGTTAACCATTGTTATCGACTGCAAAAAATAAAATGTTAATTAGTAAATTACCAATACTTTAATGATTATAATCAAAATCTAAAAATGGGGTTTATGATACTTGTATTCAAATTAGAAGCAAAATCAATTGGTGAGATACTATCTAAACTTAGACCTATCATATTGCAAGATCCAATATCAGTTGAAGGATTAGAAGCGACTAAGTTACAACCGACAGTAGACACATTTCCTTTCAAAAGATTTAGTCCATGGCCAACATCAATAGGTGTCGTAGATGATTTTAAACTAATATCTATGATATTTACTCCCTTCTCTATTCTTCGGCATTGTAATTTAGCTGCATTATAAAAGAAAATCAATTAAAAATTAAAAAGTTCAGACATTGTATATATAAAAAACTATATATAAATAACATATATAAAGAACATATATGGACATTAAGAAGTTAAGAAATCATAACCAATGATATATAAAGAACATATCGATTTAATTAAATTAAATATAATGTGAATGTACAGCACAATAAATACACAAAAGCGAATATCATAAATTACATAAAAGCATTTATTATATTATGTTTTGAACATTCTAAATACAAAATATAAAATGATCCATCATGGTTCATAAATGTCTTCATCAATAACTTTGCAGACTCATTGAGTAGAGGTACTAGAGATATTTCCATCCAAGTTTTGGTTAACAAAAGAAAAACATTCAGTTTGATATTCAACATCATTTTTGCTATCTAACCCTATATCAAATAATTCTCTAGGTGTGTTACAAAGAACAACAAACCAACGTAATTCTTTAGGGTTTTCATAATAAAAAACTTGTTTGACTTGAGAGAAAAAAACATAAGGTTCATCAATAAGTTGTTGTTCGACGTGAATTAATCGAGAAAAATTCACGATTGTAAGTCCAAACTGATCTTTTTTAATACCCATCGCATTATTCACATAAGCTCAATTACACTGAAATAGGAGAATTTTCTTCTTAACATAATAATCCAACTCAATGATTTCATTAATCATGCCATAGTAGTCAACATTTTCCTCCAAAGGATTTGTGTCCTTAGCACTAGCAGAGCTAGTAGTTGACGAAATAACAACAACTCTTGAATTTTTTATTTTTCTAAATCTCTCATGGAATTTAGTGTGAAATCTAAATCCATTGATGATGAACCCTTTGTATCATTTCACAATCCTATTCAAACATTATAAAAGACACTTCACCTCTTTACTAACAAGCCTTCCATTCCAAACCTATTAAGGTAGAATGAAATATATGTTATTAATTTTATTTATACCCTAAGCATTCTATGTATAATTCTCAAAATGGGAAGTATGATATTACTTATAGTTTTTCCTAACCATTCATGATTATTTTTTATGAACAACTTATCATGCTCTCGAATGTTTGATCGACGATAATGTGCATGAGCTCTTAATTTTTCTATACTCACTACATGTATTAAAATAAAGGATTAACAAAAAGAAGCAAAGTTTATAAATTATGCTTAATAGAATGAATGATTTCATCTCATAATAACTTTCGTGTGAAATGATTCAATTAAGTCATGATGCAAAAGAATATATCGATGTGCCCATGCCCAAGATTTATCGTCTCACTCCACCACTTCAGCTTTACCTATTGGTTGTCCAAAACTTTCAAAAAGATAAGTGTAGACAAAGTCAATATGTTGCATACCAAGATTTTTTGATGGTCTATTAAATCTCATTTCAACATCTTTCAAATACCAAAAACAAAATGTTATACACTTCTTTGCTAAATATCTTTTAGCAATAGAACATTCCGGATAGCGTTTGTTGCGACAATAAGAATTTAACCTCCCTAAAATCCTAAGGCATAAAACATTTATCATATATCTTTTTAATTAGAATGGTATCATAAATACTAACACATTATTAACAAATAAAACCTTTTGATATGATACATTCATCGACAATAAACCGATCTATCAACTTTTGCTTCATATGGAAAGTAGATAACCAAATGTATTATAATAATGAAGAAGTTTAAAGGAAAAATCTTCTCTAACTGGCATAAAGTAATCGTAGCTCGATCTTAAAGTTTGTTAAGGTCTTTCACATTCAAAACTCTCCCACAGAGAGCTTTAAATATGTTACTTAATTCAATTACAACTGAAGTGACTTGCTTTGATATTGATGAATTTAAAGCGAGGGAAACTAAGTCTTGTATTAAGATGTGGCAATAATGTGACTTTAATGAAGAAAGTTTTTGTTCTTTCAAATTCACACATCTCGATATATTTGATGCATAGCCATATGGGACTTTCACATTTTTCAACATATTACAAAACGCATCTTTTTCACATTTAGACATCTCAAAACAAGCATGAGGCAATTGGGATTTGTCATGAGAAAGCAACTTTAGATAAAGGTCAGGGTGAATCCCCATGTCAACTAGGTTAAACCAACTCTTGAAGTCATCTTTTGATCTTCTATTCACATTGAGTATTGTTTCGATAAAATTTTTATAAAAATTCTTCTTTATGTGCATCATATCAAGGTTATGACATAATAAATTATATTTCCAACAAGGCAAGTAAAAAAAATACTTCTTTTTTTCACAACTCAGACTTATTAGAGTCATCTTTTTTATCTTCTTCCTTATCACTTTGAATATCAATATTACCAACTTAAGTATCAGCATCACCAATTTAAGGAATATGAGGTTGGATACCTTCAATGATCTTTCTCACTCTTTTTTTTATTGAGTTATTTTTTCATAAATGAAATTAATATCTTTTAATTTTGACAAGATATCACACCCAATAATCGGTAATGGCACTCTTTTTAACTCTTCAATTCCATTAAAGAGATGTTTTTGAAATTTAAATCAATAATTATCATCTAATCATCTACGATGTGCCATATAACTAAATTTTTTACCATTATGTAATCACTTCGAACATGTCTGCATAGCACAACATGGACAAACATATCGACTTTTGGTGTTCTAACCAGATAAATTTGCATAAGCAAAAAAATCGTTGATAGCCCATAATAAGGTAACACATATATTGAAGTTTTCTTTTTTTGAAGCATTATAAGTCTCAACTCTTTCCTATAACTACTATAACTCTTCAATCAAAGGTTGTAAGTACATGTCTATATCATTTCTTGAAACTTTTTCCTCAGAAATTATCATAGACAAAATAAATGATTGTTGCTTCATGCTAATCCAGGTTAGTAAATTGTAAGGAATTAATATAATTGGTCAGGTACTATAAGAAGTACTCATCATTTTGAATGGATTGAATCATTCAGATGCTAGTCCAAGCATAACATTTTGAGGATTAGAAGCAAAGTCTAAAAACCTAAAGTAAAATGATTTTTATGCCAAAAAATCAGTAGGATGCCTCAATGATCCATTATCCATTCGTTTATTATGATTTCACCTCATAGAATCTGTAGTTTTGAAAGACATGAAGAGTCATTGAAACCTTGGTATTAATAAAAAAATACTGTAAAACCTTTACAGGCTTTTTTTTGACATGGACTTCATCATCATCCTCATTTAACCTTTCTTTAAGATTTGTGTCCAACCAATGAGAATTACCACACATATGACAAGATTGTTGATTTTTTTTATCATCCCAACATAACATACAACTATGAATTTTTTCATATCCAAGATCTTACTCTTTAATCATCTTTTTTTAATCCTTATAAGATACAAAAAGTTTTGCAAAAAGAAACATTTCTTTCATAAACTCCAATAATAAAGTCAAAGAGTTTCATGTCCATCCATATAAGCATTTTAAATGAAAAAGACACACACAAAAAGATAACCTTGAATGTTTGGATCTCTTATAAAGTTCTTTATTCATATCCTTAAACAACTTATAAAACTTTGATGCTTCTCCACTAGGTTGTTGGTCACTTACACCTATCCCATGTTCTCCAAAATCATTCATTTCAACATTTAACTTATTAAATCCATCATTTTGAAGAGATAGATTTTGAAAATGTTGGTTATAAATGTTGAAAGCATCCTGTAACATGCATTATTTGTCATCTTATCTAATAGGATCATGTTGGTGTTGAGGTGCCCTTGAAGTTAAAAAAACTCTAGTCACTAACCTTGACAATATAGATTTTTCATGAAAATACCAATTAATATATCTCGAGATAAATCTAATACAAACTAATTGTTCCAAAAAAACTTCACGGATTTACCAATCAATATTAGCACACCTCAAACATAGGCATAATATCATATTATTTTCACTTGCATTATCAAATACAAAATTAAGAAAATTTCTTACTCCATCTCGATACTCTTGACTTAATCTTGACTTTTGCATCCAACTCTTATCCATTTTATACTTGCTACATTATCAAACTAAAATTATATAATTCATTATATGAAAACAAACTAAATATTACACTTAAATTAATAACAAACTTAGATTTCCTAACAAGTTACCTGAATTAACCAAAGGTGATTATTTGTTGAAAAGTGAAATACCTTCACAAATTCAAAACACTAGTGGCCAAAGACATTATTGATAGAAATTGAGCAATTAATGATGAGTAAACCTTAATCTCAAACTAAAAATAAACAAAAAAATAAACATATTAGTATTTTTACAAATTAATATACAAAATGAGAAAAAATTGAAAACAAATAGTCAAACAAAAGCAAAAAAAAATACCATTCAACAAAAAAGCATTTGACAAATAGCTGTTTAAAACACCTCTATCTTTACCATCCTTAACAATAAGGTGAAATGAACCACCTTAACAATATCTTTGAGCCATAGTTGAATTTTGTTTGACTCTTTCAATTGACTGAAAAAGATAATATTTAAATTATTCTTTTTAAGCTAACTAAATTATTCTTTTTGAACATATAATGTTAAAAGCATTGTAAATAAAAAATAAGTTGGCTCATATATTATGTTATATATCTGCAATAAATCACTTGCAACAAATGATCCTAGTGATCCTTATTAACTCACTTGCTCTTAGAAATTTCTAGGTCCTTATAACATAGGTGGAAATGTTTATTCATTCTAACTGTAAACAGCCAGTAATCCTAATAATCAAATGGGTTTGGCTGTGAGTGCCTTGGGTCTCATATCAAGTAATTCATCAAGATCATAAAGGAAAACATTATTTCTAGAGGCATCCAACATCGAAGCATATTATGTTTCGGCAAGATAGGTGTCCTACAAACGGGTTACTAGATGGAAAGGAATCTGTTAAACAATAAATAAATAAATAAATCTAATAGAGCCATAAGAAAATTTTAATTTAGGGCCAGTTTGTGAATAAAACAAAAATTTGAAATACAGAATAATTAAGCAAATGCATGTGAACAATGGGATTAAACCTTACCTCATGTATCAGTAGGTAGTAACCTAAATGGAAGCAGCGACACCAAGGGCATACCCCCCAATTGCTACCCCAACAACCTCTTTTCCAAACTCCGTCGCTACTCCAATCCCCATAATACCCAAATCAAAACTGGCACTTGTTTCAAAATTGCCTCGTTGGCATTTCCCATGACAGTATCGACGAATAACACCACTGCCTATTCCCTCAACTGGGTCGAGCTGAGGAATAGCTGTTCTTCATAGTTCTGGGGATTATGTTGATGGGGAGTTATGACTCGAAAGGCTGAGTTGATTTGGGTGCGAAAGGGAGGGTCAGGGACCCAACGGAGAATGAAGGGGTGGGGTGGAGGGAAGTGAGGGTTTGGTGATGGTGGGTGGCGGCTGGTAAGAGCTGGTAAGAGAGGATTCCAAGGAAGGTTTGTTCAGTTAGAAAGAGGTAGTTATTGTAAGCTGAGCCGTATGCTGATTATGGAGAGGAAATTCATGAAAAACAAGAAGACCAATGCCGTAAATGGAGAGAAAATCCATCAAAAAATAAAAGGAAATAGGCTGAAAATGAAAGAAATCAATTGAAAAAATGTAGAACATCGCAGGAGAAACAAAGGAAAATGGTAGAAAAAAGAGGTTTCGGAATTTGGGGGAATTTTTAGTGGCATTTTCTTTTAAAAAATGCCACTAAATACCTTAGTTAGCGGCGTTTTCTTTGAAAAACACTACTAAAATACACTTAAAACGAGGAATTTTATGTTACTGAAGATAATTTAGCGGCCTTTACTACAAAAACGCTGCTAAATTTACAAACATACTAAAAATTAGTGGCGTTCGTTAAAAATAAAAATTTTTGTGACCTCACTTTCCGTTTTAAAAAATTATATTTTTATATTTAATAAAATTTTATAATTAATAGTGGCGTTTTATATCAAAACGCCACAAATGAAGGCTTTTTAGTGGCTTTTTTAACGTAAATGCCGCTATATAGATAATTAGCGACGTTTTTTATTTTAGCATACCACGCTTTCCTTTCTAGAAAATAATATTTTTATATTTAATAAATTTTTATAATTATATGGCATCATTTTATAACAAAATGTCATAAAATGAAGGCTTTTTAGTGCCCTTTTTTAACATAAACGCCGCTATATAAATAATTAGAGGCGTTTTTTACAAAAATGCATTTAGATTTAAAAAAACAAAGGATTTTGTGGCATTTACTCATAAATGCCATAAAAAAACTATCACAAAATATTCTTTTTCTTGTTGTTACTTTTTATCACTTTTAAGATTATCATAATTTTTTCTTAAAGATGTTATGATACTTCTAACTATTTTATGCAAAAAAAAAAAAAATAAATTTTATGATTATTCTTATCTTTTTACATTAACACTTATTTTTTAGTATAAAATTATTTTTTATTTATAATACTAATTTTTTACATTACCAATTTAATTATTACATTTGAATAAGATTTTTTTACACTTGTTCTTACTTTTCAATGTTTTATTAAAGTATAACAATACTTGTAACCATTTTATGTCAAATAATACTAATTTTACAATTGTTTTTACTTTTTTTACATTAACTTTTATTTTTTTGTTTAAATTTATTTTTTTATATGTAATAATATTTTTTTTACATTACCAACTTAATTAATTTTGTTACAATAATATCTTTTATACATATTGTTATTTTTCATTACGTTTATAAATATCATAACTTTTTATTAGGGTGTTAAACACTTCTAACTTATTTTACATTAAATGATACTAATTTTACGATTATTCACACATTACTATGATAACACTTATTTATTGGTTTAGAATTATTTCTTAGATTTAAGGTAATTATTTTTTTACGTTATCAACTTAATTATTTATGTTATAATGATATATTTTACGCTTGTTCTTATTTTCATTACATTTAAAATTATCACAACTCTCTTGTAAGATATTATGATACTTTTAATATTTTTTTATGTTAAATGATATCAATTTTACGATAATTCTCATATTTTTATGTTAACCTATTTTCAATTAAATTTTTTTAAATATTATCTTATCTTGTTCTCTTTTTTAAGAATTTTAAACAGATTGTATTTATTTGTAAAATTTTTTATATTATTTAATAAATAATATTTAATGTTAATTAATTAAAATTAAATTAACAAAATAACAGATAGTTAATTATTTTTATAATAAAAAATTAATAATTTATATTAATTCTTCATATTTAATGATTATTATTCAATAATCTTATAATAAGGGCAAAATAAATTTGCTGTGGAAGTCCCGGTGAAGGCCGCTAGTCACTAGAAGTTCAAATTAACTGAATAGAAGAACCGCATCACTGTGGGGCTCACATTCCCCATTGGATTAAAAATTAGAATATATATAAAAAAGAAGCGGCCAGTTCAAAATTAGTCCCAAAATGTATCTCTTTTTTTTTTTTTTTTTTTTTTTTTTATCAAAATAGTGTATCTAGGCTAAATTTATGTCTGTATCTAAACCGTAAATCACGTAAAAACGTGTTATTAAAAAAAGTAGAATTTTATTGAAATTATTATGTCCATCAAGTTTCATAGTGTTTCAAAGTTTCTCACCAATCAAAAGAAATTAAAATAAAATTTAAATAATTGAAAAGTTATATATATATAATTCAAGCTTATCGGTTTTTGATCAAACCATTAAGGCGTAATCGATTGAATAATTCAGTAATATACAAGCTATTATTCTTATTATTTTGCTCAGAGCCGGAGACAGTCAAATTATTCTTATAATTTTGTTTCATGAGAAGTTACAATTTAAATTTAATGTCCATAAAAAAACAATTTTGGTCTTTTAAGGAAAGAAAATAAGAGAAAATAATGAACAGAAAAGAAAGGGAGATAACAAGATAGTAAAAAATATATATTTTGAACATAAAATTTTAAAAATTCCAAGATAGTCAACTAAATGTTATTCTAAGTATTAAAAAAAAAAAAAATCTAATTTGGGTTCAAAAGTAAGGGGACTTGTTCTGCTATTTATATCAAATGATGAAAGTTAGCAATGTTTACATTAATATGATTTTTTTTATATTTAAATATTTGACTTAATGATAAATGTATAAATTAATAATAAATGAGTTCGAATCCTCTTAGATAATAAAAAAAAATCTCATTTTTTCTTGCAAAGACCAATAAACTTCCAACCATTATAAAAGTATTGAAATAAGATTTGAAGCACTGTTAATTTCTAAGGAAATATTCAAAGGAAAAGTTGGTAAATTTCTCAATTTGGAAATCCCACTTGTCCACTATGATGGGGTTTTATTTTATTTTATTTTTGAGTGGAACAAAATTTTCATATATATGGAAAATAATGTCATCCAAGATACAATAATAAATGTGCAATAAAATTTTCAGATATGGAAAATAATCTCACCCAAGATACAATAATAAATAAATTTTCATATATATGGAAAATAATGTCACCCAAGATACATTATTAAATGTACCGTAAGGCATTACAGATTTGATTCCAAAAAATTACAAAAAAAAAATTGATATATTAAAATCATAACCAAATATTATATCTCATATAAGAAAGCAATAATTAAATTGAATATAAAAATTACAAAATTCCTTTTTTTTTTTTTTTCCATTGTTATAGGAATTAGGCTAGAAGTATCATGCTGTGATGTCAAATTATTTATACAAATTTTATGGGGATTTGACAAAATAAAATTAAAATTCACAACTTCTAAAATTGCTGCATTTGAATTGAAGAAAGTAAAACAAACAAAATTGAAAATCTATTTCTCATAATGTTTAATCTTAAAACAAGATAAACTAAGTTGAATGTTTTATGATAAAAAAAAAGAAAAAAAAAAAAGAAAGGAAATTCTTATCAATTAGCAGGTCCATTGCCCCCGGTGAAATTCCTAACGCCTTTGAAATTTTTCTGGCCATTGGCATTGCCATTGATGGACTCTTGAGAAAACTTGCGATTTTCGTAATCATTGCGTTTTTTCTCTTCGATATTCAGTTTTCGATTGCCAATTCTGATAAAGGAAGCTTGAATTGCACTTTGTGCAGAGCCAGAAGACTCAAATTGGATAAAAGCAAACCATCTGTTCTGTTTATCAGTTCTAACTTGAACCCCATTACGTTTGATTGGTCCAAAACTCTTGAAAGCTTCATAGAGTTCTTCAGGCTTTGAATCCATGGCCAAGTTCCCAACAAAAATAGATGTTCCCTTGACATTCTCCACATTCCTGGTGTTTTTCTTTCCTTCCAAGCCACTTTTCCTGTCAAGATTGGACTCCTGGGGTGCTTTGCCAGCAGATTTTTTCACTGGCGGCGCCTTAAAGGGAGCGTTGTTTTCATTCAGAGCATTCACCACCGATAGAAAACTCTTCTTAGGAACAACTTCTTCCGGAGCATCATTGGTTGACGCAGTATCATCAGGTGTTGAAGCTGAAAAAGCAGCTGGGACATCTTCGGTAGGAATAGTTTTTGTTTCTTGCTCATCAAAAAATCTCAGAATATCATTGGAGACAAAGTAACCATTGACTCCTTCCATCGGAGCAAGGAGGAAGGATTGATTGAATTTACTCATCTCGTCATTCTTTGTAGTGAAGCAACCAACGACCACAACAAACACTCCCCCGTTTTCGGTGAATTGAGAATCACAAGAAAAAATATCATATTCCTTACAATCCAAGGAAGAGAGGACCTGTTTCTTGATTTCGTCCATGGTTGTGAAGCTGGTCATGGCACCATCAGATCCCACCCGGCTTACCACGCTTGAATCCTGATAAAACTTGTAAAGATCTCCTGGAGAATCACGGAGCAGAAAATAGTACTGTTTGACGAAGGCGGTAGCCACTTCTTGTGGCGTGAAGGATGGCAATGGACATGCCTTTGCCTCAGCCATGAAAAAAGAAGCAGGGAAGAAAACAGAACGGAACGAGAAGCAAAGAAGAAAACAGGACGGAACGAAAACAGAAAGGAAAGCAGACGAAATCAAACAGAGATGTTAAATGGTATGGAAGACTAAAGAGAGGGTATTTATAGGGGAAAAAAAAACTGTGGGGTTTGTAAATCCTAAACCTGTTTGATGTAGAATTCCTATTTGCCAAGGAAACTTAATGGGAGGAAATTTTTGTATCAAAATTTCTGTATTTTAGTGTGGGTCCTTTGTTTATTATTTTTAACTTACCATTAATATGTTCAAATATTTATTGCGGATATTTATTTTCTTTGGAGAGAATTAAAGTGTATACTTATTTATTACAACTCTTTGGAGGTTTGACCAGAATAACTTGTTGGATTTTGCCTCTTGAGAAAGAAACAAACTGATGCTAAATGATTTGAATTTTTTTTTTTTTTTTGGCCAGTGATGCTAAACGATGGATAATTACCCAAAAGAAATTTCATTTGAAAAAAAGTAATTACGGCAAATTTCCAATTCAAAACTAAAAATCTTTTGATACTGTATTCTTGGCTTGAGATTTCTCTCTTCATCATATTCAACGTGACTGAATTCTATATAATTTAAAAGCAGTAGTTTAGATAATATGCAGGTTGAACATAGTTTTGAAGATTGCAAGTTCAGGAAGATTAAGTGGGTGATGTCTGAGTTAAAGGAAATAGAATTGAAAAATTAAGGATAAATTAGGAATTTAAAAAAAAAAAATGGGTACCCATAGATTTATTAAGGTTTTCAAGATTAATAATAATAAAAAAAAAGATACTGACATCAAATAAAAAATATATATATACATATATATATATATATATATGATAAAGGAAATTATAGTAATATGATTTTTTAAAGCTTTTGGTTAGATATAACTAAGAAAACACACACAAGACTTTATAAGATAGCAACATGCTAGAATAAGAATGGCAAGGAACAGCAAAGTAGAATAGACAGCTAGGCAGGACTCTGTGCACTGAGGAGTGATTGCCAAATTTTATCAACACTTTAAGAACCGAAGCTGTCAACAAAAGTTTATTACTGTACTATGTTTCTCCACCAAGGAACAACATAAATACAAATGAAGAATCAAGGGCTGGAAAAAAAAGAACCTAAAGATACAAACTCTACTCAGTAGGAAATTAGTTTAATCCCGTATTGCTTCTACTTTTCTAGTACCTGATTGCTTTAGCAACCTCAAAGAAATGGGCAACATTTTCCTCAGGTGTACCTACTTTAATTCCATGACCTAGATTCAATATATGTTTCTGTCTACCAGCTTTTCTCACAGTATCATGTATCCGATCAGTGATGAACTTCTTCGAACCAAAAAGAACACCAGGATCAACATTTCCTTGGACAGCAATATCATGTCCAAGTCGCCTTCTACCTTCAGCCATGTCAACAGTCCAATCTAAGCTAACTACATCCACACCTGTTAAAGCTAACCTTTCTACCAAGCCCCCAGATCCACTTGCATAAAGGATTAGAGGAAGATCTGGATGAGTTTGTTTTACAGCATCTACAATTTGCTTCAAATAGTGGTGGCTGAACTCCTCAAAATCCACTGGACTGAGCTCTGTTGCCCAAGAGTCAAAAATTTGAACAGCCTGTGCTCCATTGTCAGCTTGGTACCGAATGTACTTTGCCATGGAGGTTGCAAATTTTTGAAGCAAAGAATGAAGTACCTGTAGAAGGAAAATGAGGTCAATAGGAATCCAGTTTATATCATTGTTCCAATGGAGGGTAGTTGACAAATGTTTTCAAAAGCAGAAGAAAAATAAGAAAAATGATAAGTAATCAATTTCTGGCAATTAACTTTGGAAGTAGCACACAACTTTTTATGTTGGTGGCTTAAAATTCGTTTCTTCAGTTATGGATGCTATTCAAGATGAAAACAAAGAAGACAAACTTCACTCCGTTTGGTCTCAAATGCTAGAGAAAGAGAACTTAAACTACCTTGGGTTGAGAGAAGGCCAATCCTTTTATTTTGGTGAAGTGCTTTGATGAACCACCTTCAACCACATATGATGCTAGAGTGAACGGAGCACCAACAAAACCCAGAACTGCAGCTTTGTTATCTACCTGGCAAAGGAAGGAAAAGGGATGAGTCTATGCGGCTTTTACATTCACGGACCCACAAGTAAAATTGAATAGGCTAGTGAATTATAGGTGTTTCTCCACAGTTCTCAAAGAATCAAACACCATCCTTATTTAATATGATAGTTCAAAACAATAGTAAAAGTTAGATAATTAATTATTTCTAAACATAGAGAGGAAATGCAAGGGATTAAGAAAGGCTTCGGGGATGATTACATTGAATTAAAAAATTAGGCATCATTGAAGCAAAAATACTACTGCAGAGAGGCCTAACAGTAACCTTTCTGTTTGGGAACATTAATGTTAGCCATCTTTAATTTTAGTTAACATTGTTGTTTAACTCCACTATTTGTTTGCTGTTCCTCCCTAAGAACATTCCAAATGCACAACTGATTGTATGCCGAATGTCCATATGGTACATGGCCAGACATGGATGTTTCACTTATGTAAGAATGAACTGAAAATAAGGGGAAAAATAAGAAATTCAAATTAAGATACAATAGGAAATGTAAATATAGACCTCTCTCCTCAAGATTGTCAATGCTTCACCAACATATGGTACTGAATCCTCAGGATTGAATTCTCTCACTTGATCAACATCAGCAGCAGTGGCTAGAGGATTAAAGATAACCGGACCTTTACCTTTCACAATGTCAAAAGGTATGTTCATCCCAGAGAGAGGAGTAAGAATGTCTGAGAATAAAATCACCTGTCATAATACACGATTGATTCAAAAAGATACTAACTTGCAATCTGCAAAGAGCAACAAGAATATGATAAGGAGAGAGGGGGGGGGGGGGGGTAGGGGGATTGGCTTTCTTGTCAAAAGAATGTAAAAGTCAACTGAAACTTCTCTATACCATAAATTTTCATTCAAGAAAAATTATTAGAAGGATTGCAAAAAAAATTTTCTTACCCCATCAGGCTTGAAAACATTCCACGGCTGCAGTGAAATCTCAACGACAAGATCAGCATTTTCCGATCTTTCACGAAAGGAAGGATACTTTTCACAGATAATTTGATAGCTCTACAAGATGAAACACTCAAAGTAAGACAATTGAAAAGGAGATGCGATATGAAACCAAACAGGAATGACCTATTCTCTTCTTTGAGATGCAAAAAGGAGAGATACAAATATTGAAATTACAAGAAAGAAACATGGGTTTCAAGTCAAAATGATCTACATGCATGTGAATAAGATGTGATGTAAAAGATAGCACCAGAGCATAAGATTAGCAAAAAGCCAGCAAAACTAGCATATAAATGGCAAGTGAAACAATACCACAAAAATATTGAAAAACATCTACTTTTCATTTCTTCTTACTCTCACAAAAGCATTAAAAGCAAGGGATTTAGGTAAGTTACTAAAACCTAGCAAGTTCTATATGGCTATTTTTTAGGAAATTTTCTTTCCACATCATCAAGTGATCTACTCTCTCTTTTCTTTTCTTTCCTTTTTTTTTTTTTTCATTCTTTTTTACTCTTAATTATTAGAACTTGGAAGTTGGAGCCTCCTTTAAAAAGAACACCGTGTCTAGGAATTAAGCTATAACTTTGTCCACCATAAAATCCTCATTTTGAAATATCATATAGCCTACTGTGATCCTTCTCTTAGATTATTAAACAAAATAATTGATAAATCTTTTTTTTTTTCAAAAAGGGTTTGATAGCGGAAAAATTGAGCAGATGTCTAAAATTTATGATTGAGTTATGCAATCTCCAAAGCAAATGCATCACATGAAAAAAAAAATTCTTTTGGAACCACACAGATTTAAGAACCTGCCTTCATGTACCTCCCTGCTTGCCTCATAAGCCAAACTGGTGGTCTTTCAACGTCATGCCCTCGAACAGCATTGAGCAACAGGGGTTCAGCAGCAGCAGTAGCTTTTGGTTCTACTACAGTCCCTAAATGAGAATTTTACAGATAAAACTTATAAATCAGCGATTTTCAGAAAAACTTACATATGGTTCAACATAGCAGTCAGGCCTGATCAAAGACAGTAGTTGAGGAATAAGAGTAGCAGGGAATTAGCAGTATGCATGAATTTGTTCAAGGATATATGCAATGCTCACACCAAGGGGACGCTAATGTAAGGAAGCTATCAGAATATGTCACGCTGAAATTAGACCAAAAGAAGGAAATTTCAACCAGAACATTATTATTCACTTTTTCTCAATCAATTATCAAACATCAAACATGCCACCATAGCACAGAATTGTATTGATCATGATCATGATCATGATCATGCATTAGTAACGAGCATGCTACTCAATTTTTTTTTTTTATATTACCAGAAAAAATAAAAAATTAAGAATGATGACAGAAAATGAACAAAGAACGTAGAATGAATTCTTTCCCCTTTTTTTCCTCCATTTTCCCCAAGAGAAATTAAAAAAAAAAAAAGTCCCAATGTCTTTCTATGCTATGGTTGTTCTCATTTGCAAGAGGCCATTGTCCTCTCATATTGTCATGGTCTCGTCATCATAGCTAATGGTGATTTCAACAAATTCCTAGTTCTACCCTTCAGCATTCCTACTCAAATTAACCATTCCCAATACTTCAGCTTAAACTTATACATTATTAACTAATCACCATGAAATCTAACAATGGCTTCTAAATCTCACACCTGATATTAGCCCATTGATAATTTCAAGCCACTTTTCCAGAAAGAAGCCCCTACATCAAATGAGCTTCATTCACTAAAAACATAGTTGCATCTCAATTAGATCCCATGAACCCATAACTAAAACAAATTAAATAACACAATTCAGCTTAGACAAAAAGGTTTACAGACTTAGGCCCCTAATTTTCTACAATTCCAAAAATTCTATACTTGGTCTCTTGCCACTAATAAAAAAAAACAGAAAAAAGTAATAAATAAAATCTTAACATTGGAAACCAAAACTGAAAATTAAAAAAAAAAAAAAAAAGAGTACCTCCAAGAGAACAGTGGATGAATCTGGGCTTAGGATTGGACAAAGATGATCTTTTTGGAGGGACAAAAAGAGAAGTAAAAGAAGAAACTGAGCTACAAGACATTGTTTTTGGTTTCGATTAGAAGTGCCTGAAAAGTTTTAGTCGTTGGGTTTGTTTTCAAAGCAGGGTCTCAACTCTTAATTCATCTATGAAGTTTCTTCCATCCTGCTGGGTCTTTGACAGGGCTTAGATAAAACGAAGATAAGGAAAATAAAAATAGGTAATCTTTGGAGATGCCCCGAATGTTGTCTATTTTTGCCACCTCAGCTTTACTTTTGTCAAAGTACTTTACTTATTTTACTGTAGCCCAATGCCCCATGCCCAATGCCCCAATGTCAAGCCCATTTTGTGTACTGGTTTACTTACTTTTTTTTTTTTTTTTTCGCATTTTCCACTTTTAAATTTCAATCCCCAAATCTCTCAAAGCTACTTTGAATTCCGAGTTCTGTCCTTCGGTTTTCAGACAGCTTGCGAAGTTCAAGTCTTTTACTCAAAATCCGAGGATTTTTATAGTAAGTTTAATTTTTTTATTCTTACAATAAGGTCGATAAATAATAATTATTAAATTTATATAATTCAATCTTAATTATTAATTAAATTTTAAAATAAAAAAATGAAACTTATTTATCAAGTAATGGGATTGTAAAACAAAATTTATAAAATTTTATATATAATTTAAATAATATTCACTTTATGTAATAGTTTTTTATTTTTTATTTCATTGCATGTTTATTAAATTACTTAAAAATAAAAAATAATAATTAAAAATTTTTAAAAATTTTTTTTAATGTAATTGATATCTTCGAAAATAGCTAAAAAATATTATAAAAAATACTTTTAAAGAAATTAAAAATATTAGCATAAAATTCTTTCAAAGAAAAAAAATTAACTTAAAAGAATTTATATTTTAAATAAAATAAAAAATTATTAACATAATCAAATGAGAGAAATAATGAAATTTATATCAATTTTATGTAAAATGAGATAAAAAAGTCATAACATGTTAAAAAATGAGTTATAAAAATTTTAAACATAATTGAATGTAAGAAAAGCTTTAGAAAAATTATTTTAATGAAATAATTAAGTTAACAACATAAAATTTAAATTAATTATTTTTCTTATAAATATATAAAAAAAAATAGTTAAAAATACTTTCATGGATAAAAATTAACATAAACGAAATGATATTTAAAAACAATTAATTAAAAATTTATTAACATAAGCATGTTAGAAAAATTATAAAATTTGTATCATTTAGCATAAATATATTAGAAGTATCATAACATCTAAGAAAAAATTATAATAATTCTAAACTTAATGAAATAAAAAAAACAAGTGTAAAAAGATTTTATTATAATATAAATACTTAAGATAGCAATGTAAAATTTTAATTAATTATTATTCTTATAAATATATAAAAAAATCAAATAAATAAAAAAATATAGATAACATGGATAGCTGAAAAGAAACGTAACATTCATATTATTTGATGTAAAATGGGTAAAAAATTTTATAATACACTAAAAAAGAAATATGACAATTCTAAATATGTTAAAAATAAAAACAAACGTAAAATATATTATTGTAATGTAAATAATTATGATGGCAATGTGAAATTTTAATTAATCATTGTTTATACATATATATATATAATAGCTATAAATTAAAAAAATAATTTGATAACATAAACAAATATAAAAAATATAAAATTAATGTCATTTAGTATAAAATAGGTAAAAATATCGTAATGTACCAAGAAAAAGTTATGATAATTCTCAATATAATAGAAGATAAAAACAACTGTAAGAAAATATTATTATAACGTAAATAATTATGTTAACAATGTAAATTATTATTATTTTTTAAATATATAAAGAAAATAGCTAAAAATTGAAAAATAAATAGATAACATAAAATGAGTATATTTAGTATAAAATTAAAAAAATATATCGTAACATACTAAAAAAGAATTATTACAATTTTAACCATAATTAAAGGCCAGAACAATCATAAAAACAAATTATTGTAATGTAAATAATTAAGTTGTCAACATAAAATTTTAATTAATTATTTTTTAAAAATATAAGAAATAGCTCAAATTTGAAAATATTGATAATATAAATAAGTGAGAATAAATATAAAATTAATATTACTTAGCATAAAATAGGTATAAATTGTCGTAATACACTAAAAAGTGTTATAACATTTCTAAACATAATGGAAAGTAAAAAGAATAATAATAATATATTATTGTAGTGTAAATAATTATGTTGGCAATATAAAATTTTAATTAATTATTATTTTGTAAATATTTAAAGAAAAGTAGATAGAAATTAAAAAAATAAATTGATAAAGTAAATAAGTGAAAACAAACATAAAATTAGTGTTATTTGGCCTAAAATAGATAAGAAGTATGGTAATATATTAAGAAAAAATTATGACAATTTTAAAAGTAGTGAAAAAAATAAACAACCGTAAGAAAGTATTATTGTAAAATAAATAATTATATTGACAACTTTAAATTTTAATTAATTATTTCTTGTAAATATATAAGAAAATAGCCAAAAATAAAAAAAATTGATAATGTAAACAAGTGAAAAATGTAAAATTAGTATCATTTGATGTGAAATGGGTAAGAAATGTTGTAAAACATTATGAAAGAGCTATAATAATTTTAAATGTAATGAAAAATAAGAACAACAATAAAAATATATTATCATAATATAAATAATTATGATACCATTGTAAAATAATAATTAATTATTATTATTTTTATATATATAAGAAAAATAGCTAAAATTAAAAAATAAATTAGTAACATAAACAAGTGAGAAGAAATATAAAATTAGCATTATTTGATATAAAATGAATAAAAAGTGTTATAATACACCAAGAAAGAGTTATAATAATTTTAAACGTAATGAAAGATAAAAACAATCGTAAAACAAAAAAAATTATTGCAATATAGATAATTATGTTGGCAATTTTGTAATTTTAACTAATTATTATTTGTTAAATATACAAGGAATGTAACTAAAAATTGAAAAATAAATAGGTAACGTAAACAAGTGAAAAGAAAGGTAAAATCAATATAATTTGGTGTAAAATGAGTAAAAAAATTGTCATAATATATAATGACAATTCTAAACATAATTAAAGGTAAGAACAATTATAAATAAGAAACTATTATAACGTAAATAATTAAGTTATCAATGTAAAATTTTAATTATTTTTTTTTGTAAATATATAAGGAAAATAGTTAAAAATTAAAAAACAAATTCGTAATATATACAAATGAGAAAAACATAAAATTAGTATAATTTGGCATAAATACGCTAAAAAAAGTTATAACAATTCTAACCATAATAAAAATTAAGAGCAACCATAATAATATATTATTGTAACATAAATAATTATATTCATAACATAAAATTCTAATTAATTATTATTTTATAAATATCTAAGAAAAATAGCTAAAAATTAACAATAATTTGGTAACATAAATATGTGAGAACAAACGAAAATTAGTATATTTAGCTTAAAATGAATAAAAAGTGTTGTAACATGTTAAGAACAAGTTACGACAATTATAAAAATAATGAAAAGTAAAAACTACCATTAAAACCTATTATTGTAAAGATAATAATTATATTGATAACGTAAATTTTTAATTATCTATTATTCTTTTAAACATAAAAGAAAAATAGCTAAAATTACAAAAATAAATTAATAACATAAACAGGTAACAATAACGTAAAATTAATATAATTTAGAATAAAATGGGTTAGAAGTGTCAAAACACACTAAGAAAAAGCTACAATAATTCTAAATATGATGAAAAGTAAGAATAACAGTAAAACTATATTATTGTAACATAAATAATTATTACAACAATGTAAAATTTTAATTAATTATTGTTATTGTATATATATATATAAGGAAAATAATTAGAAATTAAAAAATTTTGATAATGTAAACAAGTGAGAGAAAATGTAAAATTAGTATCATTTGACGTAAAATAAGCAAGAAGTGTTGTAACACACTAAGAAAAAGTAATAATAATTCTAAACATAATAAATGATAAGAACAACCATAAAAAAGATATTATTATAACATAAATATTTAAATAAATAACGTAAACTTTTGTTTGATAAAAATACATCAAAATTTGTAATCTAATAAAATGGTACAATGGTAACTTTCATTTTTATGATTTATGTTAATAAATTTCTAAGACTAAAAAGAAAATCATACAAATAAAATTGTAAAATATATAACATAAATAACTAAAAAATAATTTTAAGATTAAAAAGATAATGTAAAATAATTGATATTTTAAAACTAAAAAAATAAAAATTACTAAAATGAATACTAAAATTTGTATTAATTATTGTTGTAATATTGTTATATGTTAATAATGAAGAAATAACAAAAATATTATTTATTATAATAATATATGACATAACTATAGTTGAATTTTTATTTTAATGTTATTATTTATAATAATATATAAAAACAAGTATAAAATACATAATTTGTAATTTTTTATTTGCCAAATAAATAAAATAATTTTTATATTTTTTATTGACCTATTAACGTGTTCCACCTTTTTTCATTGTTTTTCTATTTTTTATAATTTTTTATAATTTCTTATAAAAAATCATGATATCTCATAACCTTAAAATAAGTTCCGATTAATTGTTAGCTTAGCATACCAAAACCTTCCAGAAGATCTTTCGAACAAAAATGAAATGTAAGAAGTGGTCAGAGCTTGAAGAACAAACCCTTTTGTCCGAATACTCTGATCTTCTCAATTTAGGAACTTAAACCAGAAAGAAAAAGTTCAAGCCCATAGCTGACCATGCTAACTCAGTTCATCATCTCCAAGATCCTGTTACTTTTCCTTTCATATGGTATTAACGTAATGTGTCTATTAAGGTTCAGAACATGAGGCACCAGTATTTGGAGGTGAAGCAGAAGATTAGGATTTCAAAGGATGAGTTTAATTGGAAAGACGGTGAGAATCATTCGGAAAATTTTTTGAAGTATAAAGGGGTTCTTGGTGATGTGGAACTTGAAGTTAAAGGGAAGAAGGAAGTGAAAGTCATGGTAATGGGAGAGATTTGTTCAAGGATTGTTGTGACTTGGGTTTTGGAATTGATAATGAAGCTTTTGAGGAAGAGGAAGATGATGGGGATGACGGCGAGTTTGGAGGAGAGAAGGAATTCGGTGATATTGGTATTTCTCGTGTTCGAAAATCAAGGAGGGTGTAGAAGGAAGTAAGGGATTTGTATTGCTTGGAAAACAAGTTTGTAGCTGAGAGATGTGGTGACGAGGGAAGAAAAAAGGAAGGAAAGAGAGTTTGTAAGAGAGAAAGGTGAGAGGAAGAGGGAGCAAAAGAGGAGGGAATTGCAGTTTGGGAAGGAAAAGTGGTGGAGTGAGAGGGAGGAGATGACGGAGGATAGAGAAATGGAGTTGGAGGAAAGGGAGTTGGCTTGGGCTAGGAAGAAAGGTACAGAAGATTGAGGTTAGAGAAGGAATTGGATGAGGAGAGGAGGAGGAGGAGTAGTGGAGGATAAGCACGAAGACAAGGAGATGGAGTGGAAAGATAGGTAGGTGGGATTGCAGATTGAACATGGGAAAGCAATGATGCAAATACATATGGATACATGCTAGAACCAAATGCAGATTTTTGGGGCTATGGCTAGGCTTGTTTGTCAGTTTTATGGTTCAGCAAATGATGGGTTAGCAGCTGGTTAGGGGGGGAGTTGCCTCCTCAAGTTTTGCAAAATTTGCAGCATCCTGGAGGATTAGGTGACAATGGGAAGCCCGATTCCAATTCTTCTTCTCATCTAGGGAATAATTCAAGCACCTTTATGTATAATTATGTTTCTGAAGCCCAAATAAAAAGTGAAGTTAGTTGACTTTTATTAGTATACTGTATATGATAACTGGATACAATAGATTCTGACTCTTAACTTCGGTAGCATTGATTTTTTATGGTACAAAATTATGCAATTTTTGCTTAGTTTTAGGATGATGTTAGACATTTCTTTGGAATGTGATATTCTTTTCCTCTTCTGATGTTTCAATTAGTGCTCTTTTTGACATTCCTAACTTAAGGTTTCTGATTAGTTGATTTTTCTTATTAAAATGGATAATGCTTGATGGGATAGCAAATTGATCATTATTTTTACTTTATGGTGAAAAAAAATTACATCATACTCAACTGAAATTAGTTTGTTTTTAGTTTTCCTCTGCCTACTGTTAAAGCAAAAATGTACCGGATTTTTTTCTATTATTTGTCCACAAAGCTTGAGCTAGTTTTAATTCTATATTGAATGATAGAAGAGAGATTGTTATGACACCAAATAGAATCAAGGTTAGCTTTATACTGGGTTTTCTCTGGAACTGCATAGTTATTAAAAAGACAAGAAAGCAAAAAAAAAAAAAAAAAAAGGAAGTGAAGGGGAAAAGTGAGATTTTATCTTCCTCTATGAATAGTTTTCGATATCGAACCAGTACTCATTTGCATGCTAAGTAGAGTGCAAGCAAACTATGGCCTTTTTTTCCGATCTTTTTTTTTTTTTTTTTGTAAACTGAGCTTGTACGATTGTGAACTGTTATAGTGAACTTGGTCCTGAATCTATTCATGTGTTATTGAAATAATTATATGCTTGTTTGCATCCAAAGTCAACATTTTTCCTGATACTTAATTGTGTTATCTGGGTACTTTGAAAGATTTGAGGTTCTCCGACGGTGGATATAGACATTCAATTTATCTGGGAGGTTGGTTTATAGGGAGACGTAAGCATGAAAGTGTACAGTTAAAAAAAGGGAAATTGATTCAGAATACACTTTAAATTCTTGTGTGCTCTAATAATTATATTACCCTCCTAACCAGGTTAATCAATATCATAATATTGGAGCTTGAAAGTAGAAATATCTCTGGCTAAAAGTATTGCAAGGTAAAAGCAGTAAAACCATACTCGTTTTCAGGAAAAAAGGGAATTTATTTTCACTGATCCTGCACAAAATTACAATTGCCATCTGAATTTTCCAAAGATTTACGGTTCAAACATTTATATTTATTGTGAAGTTCCACCATGCTGAGAACTGAATTAACCTATCAACTGTACAATCAAATGAATGACATATGACAAAACATTTTCCTAACAAGTGAATGTAAAATGTAAACAACTCTCCTACCTCTTAATTACAGGGACAAATTTAGAATGCAGGGGAGGAAGGTGAAAAGTTAATTAGAATATGGTATCAACTGTAATCTTCATTTTTGGGGGAGACTTCTCAATGATCTGTTTTTGCCGGTCCATGAAGGAACAAACCTTAATAGCAAATAATCTCCTAAGATCAATCACTGAAAGCTCATTAAAGTTACCAACTACAAGATCGGCCTGCTCCAGATCATACCTGCATGTTTTAATGTCAATCAATTTCTGATCATTACATGATTTGTATGTTTCAGATGGCCTTCCAACTACAAGAACAAACTAAATTAAAAAGTACACAACTATGAGAAATAGGTTCCTTCCTAGCAGATGGTGACTCAACATATCAACCCCAAATTAAATAGGACAAAGTTTGTCACCAATGTGGTAAAGTTTCATGTACCGTCGATTTTTTGTAACGTGCAAGGCAACATTAGATCACCAGGGTTAAGGCATCCCCTACATTGTGTTTGTTTTCTATGACATTTAGCATGTAGGAAATGGTTGTTGATTGACTAATATCTTATATCTGAGAAGGTTTTGACATGATACATGACTGTTCAGATGACTTCTCTTATAAAATGGCAACAAGAGTACAACACCCAATGAACAGGTCCTTTCTTCTTTTCACACCTCTCCTTTGTAGCTGCATTTCTAGCAAAGTATGGTATGGTCAAGGACTTACGTTGTGAATAATGGATAATTTTTGAATGTGTGATCTTATCTTCGACTAGTGAATTAAGTCGACATGGCTTCCATTATACTTCCGTAAAAATGCTTTTGCAATACTTCTATAAATTAAGTAAGCTTTTTGCATTATTTTCGATATGTAATCTTGTTTATTATATTATAAATTATTCATCAAATGGGTTAATTTTATTATATATATATATATATATATAGCAAGAGATTAAATTTGGTCTTTTTGAATAATAAAAGATTATTATGAAATCTATTGAGATAAAACTAAATTTGATATTTTAAATTTAAAAAGACATATATCTAAATTATTAAAAAATTAATTTTAAAAAATAAAAGATATATATATTTAAATTATATATCTAAATTATTATAAAATTAATGTTAGATAACTAATCATTTTTAAATACTTCTATTTATCTAATAAATACCATAAAATTATTAGAAAATTAATTTTAGAAGAAGAAAATTAATTTTAGAAGACAAAAATATATATTTAAATTATATATATGTAAATTGTTAGTAAATTATTTTTGGATAATTAATAATTTTAAAATATTTTTATTTATTTGATTAGTTTTAAAAGATAAAAAGATATATATTTAAATTACATATATAAATTATTAGAAAATTAATTTGGTTATATATTTTTTAGATTTTTAATTTTGAAAAATATATCTCTAGATTGATTTGGTTTGCCAATTATAATTTGAATAATTTTAATATTTGAATAAATATAATATTATGCAATTTGTAATTAAAAAAATTATACTCTTTAAAAATCTATCTTATATGTCATTTAAAAAGGTTATCCATATAAGCGTTCATGTAGCAAACTTTATCAGGTATTTATGTATGTTGTAATATAATATATATAAGGCATGATCAATTTATACCAAAAAAGTTTTACATGTTCTTATACATTTTTCTTACCATTAATTTCAATAGATCTAATGGATAAGAGAAACAAATCAAAAAGATAAAAAAAAATATTTAGGTAAATTATATAAAATTACCTTGTGGTTTGAAGCAGATCGAAAGTGACTCTTGAGGTTTAAAAGTTAATACTTAACTATCTTATGATTTATTTTATTATTCTTTTGCCCAAAATTGTAATGGTTTTTGTTTTCTTTTCAAAATTTTTTCTAGTTTCTATTTTCTCTCTCCAACATTCTCTAATATTCTCTCTAACTTATTTCAATGCAACTAACACCAAGAACAAAACCTAGTTTCTGATGAAGCCCATCGTAGCCTTTACCAATCATTGTCGATTTCACTACCTTTGCATCACTCATCATTTACTGTGCTATCAATTGATCTTTTCCCTCCTCATTTTTTTGTCTCTATTTTAAAAACCAAAAATTTCCAAAAAATTAAAACCGAAACCCACAGAAAAAAAACTTTGCTGATGAGTTGTTGTGGTTATTATGTAGATTTGTAGTTGCTTTGTGAGTTTACTAGGTGTGGGTAATTCATGGTGGATTTAGGCTCTATAGGTTTTTCTAATGACAACTAGCTTTGTTTCTAGTTTACTTTAAGGCTATTTGCTCTGTTGATGATTGTCCCTAGAAATTAGTGTGGCCACTGAATTGAAATTGGTTGTTTGTTTGATGCTTGATTGATTGCTCTTAATTGTTTCTTTGTTCTTTGATTGCTTCTTTATGAATTGCTTCTTGCTTGTCATATTGCTTTTGTCAATCGTGCTGGGATTACTTGATTTGCTTACTACTGGATTGCTCTCTTTATTGTCGAAGTGCCTCCTTGTTGAACTATTGGTGATTCGTTGAAAAATTGCTTATGTGCTAAATGACTCACATCTAGAATATAAAAAAAAAAAATACTTTTGAATCCATATCCAAAAATTCAACTAAAAAACTTATTATTCAGTAAAAATGTCAAATTAATATAAAAAAAAAATTCCAAATCAAATTTAGTTTAAAAAACAAAAACGGCATCAAATTGTAAGTCAAATCATACAAAAAACTAACCTTGTTTACTTTGAATAAAAGACAATTTCAATTGATTTTTTTCCTCTTCACTATCATTAAATCAATCAAGAAAAAGAATATATAGCATATAAAGAACACCAAATTTAGTTGTAATGCAATTTTCTAGTTTAAAACCAAAATGATTTTTTGTTTGAATTTAGATTTTTTTAGTTCTAGAAAAATAAAAATAATAAACTTTTACAGAAGAAGGAAATGAGGAAAGAGCACGAGTTTATACGACTTAGGTGTTAATGACATCATTAAATACTAACGGAATGACATAAAAAATATCTTATAGTAGTTATGTGTCATATTTTAAATCTCAAAAAGCAAACTCAAATCACATTTAACGACAAGGTATATATATAATTTATCCAAAATATTTTATCTCATCCCTTATATCTATTGAAACCAATGGTTAAAAAAATATAAAAATGTGTAAAACTTTTATGGGTCGTTTGGTTTGGGGGAATTTGAGATTTTCCCCATAAATCTTGCTTGTTGGAATGTGATTCCCACATTTGGTTCACATGTATCTAATTCCTATGGGTAATCTTAGATTTTCAATAGTACCCAAAAGTCTTGAAATAAAAAACTCATATCTCTCTGTGATTTTTTAAGATTTCGAAAAGAAAATTACTTTTATCTTACATTTGACATGAATAAAAAATATTTTCTTTCTATTTTACCCCCAATGAAAATCAAATAATTATGGATTGCTTTTGCTTTAAAATTTTTTTAATTGAGTATTTTTTTATATTTTCCTATTTAAATACTATGTTTGTAGGCTTTGAAATACATTAATTATGATTATTTACTACGTTTCTTTGAACAAAACTGCAATATTTGACAACTCATAAATTTTTTTATATTTTTTCACTTAAATACTGCATTTCTATGATTTAAAATGCAATAATTATGATTATTTACTGCATTTCTTCGAACAAAAACGTGGTATTTGACAACCTTTTTTTTCATTTTTTTTCTCTGAATTTAGCCCAAATGGTGGAATAATTTAGATGAAATTTCAATAAAAATAATTGTCATATTATTTTCTTTCCAAGGAAAAAAGAGAAAAAAGAAATTTCTAAATAGACCAAAATGGTGAAAATTTTAGAAATTCAAAAGAAAAAATATTTTTAATTTGGCCCAAATGGTGGAATAATTAGATTTATTTCTAATAAAAATAAAAAAAAATCTTTTTTCGACGACGGAGCCTCTTCAAGAAATCAAATGGGATTCTTGAATACTCTTAAGGTGAGGAAGTATTTTTTAAGAGTTTTACCAAATTGATGGAGAATCTTAAAAATTATTTTCAATATTTAACATAAAATTTGAAACCATTAGACTCCAAACCTTAGGATAAATTTGAAATAATATGGTACCATCCTTGGGATGGGCATGTGGGGGTGCTATAACCTTCCCTACATGTAACCGAATTCTTGAACTCTATTCTGGTTAATAGACCCGAACCTATTCTTTTAGGGACCCTTAGTTAAGCTTAGGAGTTCCTTAAAATGATAGATTCTCAAAGTGACCAATCACACCTAATAAAGATTTGGTGGCGACTTCATTCATTTGTTAAATCTAGCTATAGATTTTTGAATCTATATGTTATGATAGTTTGGCGACTCCGCTGCGGACATTAGAGAGTCAAGCCATAATTTTTGAATTTATCCTATCATTTGAACTAATTGCTTTAAGTTATTTGTTTACTAACATTTTTCCTTTTTTGGTTTCTTATTTGATTTATGGGATTGATAATTTTGTGTTCCTTCACACATACTATCACATGCATTTGCATTACATGAGCTCTATACCCAGGCTCAGTCCCTTTTAGGAGAAAGTAAAGTACCTATGCTCTCATGAGATGATAATCTTCGTAATGGCTAGCGAAATACTCCCACTCAAATTGAATCCTTTCCGTTGGTAGCCAGTGATGGGTGATGATTAGACTACCTTACTAGTCTGTGATGGACAATGATGTAAGGAACAATTTGAGAACCTTTTAGTGGTCAAAATTTTCTAACCCTATATATAGTTCACCCCTAAGAAACCAACTTAAGCCCTTTCTATCCATCAATAGATACAACCCAAAATTAGGACACATAAAGAAATAATTTGTTATCTAACCATTTTATCTGTTTGATTTTATGCATCTATATGTCATTTCATTCTCATGTTCTAGCATTTCATTCTATGCATCATCTCTATTCTCATGTTCTAGCATTATCATATCATGATCATATTTAACACTATCATTTGCATCATTTTCATATAGAAAATATTTATCGCATATTAGTTATTGATAAATCAGATCTCACACTTACATCCATGGAAAGCCAAATGCAACCAAAGTCTACATCAGTCCACTATGAGTCTGCTCATCAATTAAAAATTAAGTCAGAAGAGGGTCAAAGAAAACAAAGAGATTACTTGCCTAAGGATTTTATTTCATCATTACCCGAAAGAGTTCATTTAGAGCTACAGTAAAATGATCTATACAACTTAAGCAATATATGGGGATGCATAATAAGACATGAGGAATTTGAGAATAGATATAGAGACATAGCTTCACTGCTACAGGTACAAATGGATAATAATTTGATTAAGGCTATCATTCAGTTTTGGGATCTTTCATATAAATGTTTTGTTTTTAATGAAGCAAACATGGTGCCCACAATTGAAGAGTATATGATCCTACTTTGCTTCGATCTAGCAAACCCAAACAAGATTTACTGGGCCAACAAGGTGGGCTATCGTAAAAAACTAGTGCAAATGCTTGGACTTAGTTTGCCCCAAGTCGATTTATGTGTCAAGATAAAGGGTGAAAGTAAGGTTATTTCACGAAATTTTTTATGAGATTTCATCCAGGGGCACATAGATGATGATCAGGGATTAGTAGCTATGGCTATAGCTTTATATGGATTGGTGATCTTTTTGAAAGTCATCGGATATGTTGATGTCACAGTAGTAGATTTTGTTGATCAGTTAGCATATCAGGTCAATGCAGCACCAACCATTTTGGCAGAAATCATTTGATCTCTAAACTTTTATCGCAGAAACGATAAAAATGGATTTAATGGATGTTTACAGTTGCTTTATGTATGGATCAAGAATCACATGAAATGTAAAGAAAGTCAATTTCGTAAGCCATACCTTCGTTTCAGTATCCCCATCAAAGAATTCTGTTATAGCACATGGGCTCAAGCAAAGTTAAAAGAGGAATGAGTTTTCTATTTTCGAGCCATTGAGAGTCAAATGATAGTTTGGAGAGAACCTTAGATGCATCATGATACGGTGTTATACAGTTGTGGAAATCAGCCATGGGTGTTTTTATTAGGCCTATGAGGTGCTGTTACTTATGCTTCAGCTTTAGTGAGAAGACAATCCGGGTGTGAGCAATTCATTCCAAAAACCTATGGACTTAACCGAAGGGAGTTCTCATTCACTGATAAAGGGGTATATGAAATGGTTGAAAAGATCAAGAAAACATGGAAGCAAACCATCGAGGTTAACCAAGGGAGGTTTACTTATGACATCACTAAAAAATATAGTGTATGGCATGCGATGAGGGGAAAAGACATTGTGATTCCTAGTGAACAGTTAGGGTATTCCCCAAAACCCATTCTTCAAGATCCTTTGCTTAAAATGAAACAGCTAAGAGAAAACTTCAGTCTGAAAAAGATGAGTTAGAATAAGAAAAAAAGTGATTGAAGATAGAAATGGGAGAGTGTTCACGACTTCAAAAATTGAAAATCCAGAGCCTTACAGAGCAAAAGATCAATAAAGAGCCTTATTTAATGATTTAGATATGACACATTTGTCAGTCACACCTGAGCTTGCCCGACTTTTAAAAGAAAATGAATTGTTAAAAATGAGGATAGAGGAAAAATAAAAGGCTACTGTTAGGGCACAATAGACATAGCCAAATGCTACAAGAGATAATGGATCGGCACACAGCACAAGTAGAAGCTTTGTTTGATGAATGTAAGAAACAAGCTCAATAGAGTGAGTTATGGAAAGACACGTGTACAAAAAAATAAAGGTATCTAAGGTATTTGTTTGATCAGATATGCATTGTTGCAAACAAAGCATCAAAAATGAAAGAAAAAATGGAAAGTTTGAAGCTTATGGTGCAACCAGTAGGAGTGCATGGGTGACATTTACTTGATTTCCTAGATGAGGCACAAAATCATTACCAACAAGCTAGAAAGTTTATAAGGAGGCATTAGAAATAAAGAATGATGTTTAGGACTTTAGAATATTGCTTTGACTTTATTAGGATGTAATTTTGAAATTTTATTTAATAAAGTTTCAAATGGAGATTTCTTTTATCAATATCGATGATATGGCAAACATTAGTACATTTTATGCATACATTTGCATATCATACATAGTTTCTAATTGTAATTGTGATGCTAAAGGTTCAAAGATAGCTCCATCCAATAAAAACCCCATCCACCGATATAATACAAAAGCCAAGGCCAGATAAATGGAGCAAGAAAATTCTTATCGATTTGAAAAACTGAAAAAAGCTTAGAAAAAGATTGAGAATAAGTTAAGTAAAATTTCGGATGCTCTCAACAAATTAAATAAGGGGAAATGAGTAGAAGAGAACACATGCCAATAAGGCCTTACATCGTAAGAAGTGACTGACCTCTTATATCCACCTGATTTTGGTCCACCTCAAGCTCAGTATACATAAGAGGTTCTACCACAACACTTTACATATCTTACATATCCTGAAATGCCATCAGCCTCTAATCTAAGGTATTACTATAGCTATGTGAATCCTGTCTTTACTGAAAAAGTAGTTGAACCAATTCAAATCCTTGATCTGGATGAACTGAAAGGAAAAGATAAGAAAAAGATAAAAGTGAAAGCTCAAGAAAACTCTAAAATTAGTATACTAGAACAAAGGCTATGGGCTGTGGAAGGAATTGGTTTCTATGGTTCAATTGATGCTGTTGGACTTTGCTTAGTCCATGATGTAATCATTCCTTCTAAGTTCAAAGTACCAGAATTTAAAAAATATGATGGCATAAAGTGCCCAAAAACTCATATTACCATGTATTATCGAAATATGGTAGCCCATGCTCGTGACGAAAAGCTACTAATGCATGTTTTTCAAGACAGTCTTACTGGTTTTACTGTTAGGTAGTATATCCAGTTAGACAGAACTCGCATCCGTTCCTGGAGTGACATGGCCCATGATTTTATCAGTCAATATCGACATATCATGGATTTGACCCCTGATCGTTTGTCTTTACAAAACCTAGAGAAAAAAGCTAATGAGATTTTTAAGGAGTATGCCCAGAGGTAGAAAGATATTACTTCTTAAGTACAACCTCCTCTGACTGAGAAAAAAACTACAATGCTATTTGTCAGCACTTTAAAATCTTCATATTATGAAAATATGATAAAGAATGTAACAAAAAATTTTACCGACATGGTGATCTCTGAAGAAATTATTGAGAGTACCATCAAGAATGGCAAGTTAAAAGGAGGAAAAACTAAAAAGGCATCAGAAAAGAAAGAAACTAAAGCTCAAGTTGTGAGCTTTGATAGGCAACAATTTAGGGGTTATCAACTCTATCCACCCCAAGGTTACTCTTCATACTATCCTGCTGTGAATAATGCATCATCCTACCCATACCAGCTAGCTTCACAACCACCTTATTCATTCACATACCGATCAATTTTTAACCTTCAAGATCTTACATATAACCTTAAGATTCAAACTATGGCAAGACCCCAAATTCACCCTACTAACCCAGCAAGTGATTTACGAGAACAATGGATTACTTAAGAAAAACATGTATTTGATCCAATCCCCATGACTTATATGGAGTTATATCGAGAACTCTATAATAGCCACTTGATTGCCCCCAGCCGTGTGGAGCAGCTCAAGCCATCCTATCCTTAGTGGTATGATCCTATAGCCCATTGTGACTACCACTATGGAATTGTTGGCCATTCTACTAAAAATTGCATTGTTTTAAAGCATAAAGTGTAACGGTTAATCAATGATGGAATGGTAAGTTTTAATCAAAAAAGAGCAACAACACCTAATGTTAGTGGCAACCTATTACTAAATCATAATGCTCTAAGTGAAAATCAAGAACACATTGGTCAAAAAGGGTCCGAAAAGTCACAATTGAGGGGCAAGATGTCAATAAAGATTCTTCACCTGATCACATAGGGGGATAATTTTGGAGAATAGAGATAAGGCTAATTGAAAGTTTCTTGTCATTTTAGGATTTTTTTTTAGAGTAATGTTAGGTTTCTTTTAGGCGATAGGATTTCATTTGTTATCATTTCAATAAAAGGCAATTTAATGTATTTCATTACATTTTCTTCTTCATTCAACTACTGTTCCATGCTTTGTAACCTTTCATAACTTTTGTTCCCATTATTGAATTCTGAATGATGAATGTTTAGACAATGGTAGCAATAATTTTGAAATTTAATTTTGAGAACTCATTCACATTAATTTAAAGAGATTATTGGAGCAAAAAAAAAGTCAGCTACTAACAGATGTGAGATTAATATATCTTGAAGATAGGCAATTTTTTTTTTACAAATCCATGAGCTTGTTTTTGCTCAATAGATGAGGTTCAAGAAAAGTATCCACATTGAGATGAAAAATAGCCATATTTCTTTTACCATTTGAAAAAACATTCATTGCTACCCTTTTGAGCCTACTGTGATTTTCTTTTCTAAAAAACCTTGACCAAGGATCACATTCCATACTAGGGGATAATTTTTTTTTTTTTAGAAAGAAAATAGTCTAAAAGATTTTAAAAAAAATAAAGAAAAATGTCACAAATGATTTGGGGCAAAGAAATGAGAATTTTTTTATGAAGAATGAGATAGAAAAATGGAAAAGTAGTGAAATGATATAGAGTAGGGCAAAATGTCAAGCTGCATCAAGTGATGATCCTTTGGTTTTAAACCCTTTAAACATATATATTGAGCCTATTTTATCCATTTCTTTCATTACCCCATACCATGGCCTACATTACAACCTTGAAAAATCTATTTGGATCAAGTGTGAATGCTCGAATTGAATAATCATATGTTGGGCAAAGATGTGCTCATGATGGAATCATGCTATTGCCCTAAAGATTAATGTGCGAGAGATATCAATAATGGATGAAAGATGAGAAAAAAAATGTGAAAGGTGAAAAAAAGAAAATGAAAATAAAAAGGGAAAATGAAAAAAAAAGAGAAAAAAAAGATGAAAGGAGGAAAAAGAAAGACTCAAATTAAAAATTTGAAAGGGCAATTTGGGTAGACCAAATTTTTGAGCTGAAAGTTAGATGAACAGCTCAAATATATAGAAGATCAATACATTTAAAGATCCTCCAAAGCTGGGGTAAAGTTTAATGAGCTCAAAATGATTTTGACAATCAATGGAATGAGTTTTTGAAAAAAAAAATCTTGAGTTAATGTTCAAAATTGTTTGAATATTCATTTACCCCAATGTTATACATCTAACTTGTTTCTTTCCCTATTTGCTTTGGTACCAAGACTCATTTCTTATTTTCTCAATACACCTTTCGCTCTTTTGTTCTCACATCTCTAAAATGAATTGAGAAAATGCTTGATTACATTGTATTTGTCAAGAATTGAAATGATAATAAATGAATGAATATGTGCTTAAAATAGTCTTGTATTCATTTGAAAAGAAATCCAAGATGATAAAAAAAATGAAAAGATCGTAGAAGCCTAAGAAAGATGATTTGAGATAACATGTAGTATGGTCAAATGATGAAAATGGTGATGGGTTGGCCAACAAATAAAGAGAATGCAAAAACTTGAAGAGGTGATATGACCAAGTGATGAATTGGTCGACATAACTTACGAGTTATGATTAAATGATGAAAATAATATGGATCAGTGGATAAAGTGGTTAGGGTTGAGAAACCTATGAGTATAACCTAGTGATAGACGATGAAGTTTGTTCGGAATAGTTAATATTGAGACACCTATGAGTAGTGACCAAGTGATGGTGGATGAAACTTGTTCTGAAATTTATTAGTGTTGAAAAGCCCATGAATGATGGTCAAGTGATGATCGATTGATGAAACTTATCCCAAAGTATTAAGAAACTGAACAAGGAATAAATACGAAATGGTGGAGTTTTGAGAGCCATATTACCACAATTATTTAGGATTTCATGACATTATTAATATCTGTATTATATGTATCATGTTGGCATCATTGCTTGAATAGTACATGCACATAATTTGATGAATTAAACTTTGTTGGACATGCATGATACTATGAGAATCTAGGTTATTGCATTTGCATCATTAAAAAGGCATTTGCATTTTTTGTCATAACATTCATTCATGCAAATTTTTGAGTCACTTGAAAAATAAATTGTGAATATTTTGATAAGAATTTTTGAGAACTTAAATGAAAATCTTTGAGTTTTAAAATGAGAATCTTTGAAGAGTGAAACCCTATAGTTCATTGAATATGAATCTTCGAACAAATGAAAAGTTTTAAACTTTTGGATGTAAATCTCCAAAATACAAAGCTTCAACTTTTTGGATATGAATTTCTAATGTTTTAAATGAGAATCTTTGAACTTAGATGTGAAACTCTAAGTTTTATTGCATGTGAGCCTTTGAACTCAAATGAGAAGCTTTGAATTTTTAGATGTGAATCTCCAAAATTCAAATGAAAAGCTTTGGATTTTTGGATATGAATTCCAAGTTTGCCAAATGGGAACCTTTGAAAAGCCTTGAACTTTTGGATGTGAATCTCCAAAATTCAAATAAGGATATTTAAATGTTGGATGCGAGTCTTGCAAGTTGCAAATGCAAATATCGAGATATTACAAATTTGAATGAAGCTAAAATTTTGAGAACAAATTTCAGTAAATTCTTACGAAGTTGGAAGATTCTTGCAAATCTGAACCTCTGAATGTTGAACTCAAATTGTGAATCATTGAGTTCTCATTACAAAATTCCTTCCGTTACGATCTATAACTCCTTTGGACATGATTGTTAAGGAGCAATTTATTTTTTCCAAAGTTTTGTTGCCTCTGTTTAGAGGAGAAATTTACTTTTCAAAGTCGTGGTGCCTTTGTTTAGATGAGCAATTTATTTTTTAAAGTCGTTGTGCCTCTGTTTAGAGGAGCATTTATTTTTGAAGAAATGATGCTTCTGCTTAGAGAATTTATTTATTTTTCAAAGTCGTTGAGCCTCCGATTATAGGAGCCATTTATTTTTCAAAGTCGTTGAGCCTCTGATTATGGGAGCCATTTATTTTCAACATCATGGAGCCTCTGTTTAGAAGAGCTTTGTTTATTTTTTCAAAGTCATAGACCCTCTACTTAGAGGAGTTTTGATAAAAAAAAAAAGGGCAAAAAATGTCAAGTTGAATCTTGAATGGGTGTCTATGTCTTTGCACAATTTTTGTTTCACAAGAAATGTGCAAATAGGGGCAGCTGTAGACACCCTATTTGGTCTGGGCCTAAGGCTATTGGGCCTGGTCTAATAGGATTTGGGCTTAAGCCTATTGGGTCTGATTCAGGATCCAATTAGCAGGCCCAATTGGCTTTTATTTTTATTATTTGTCTATTTATTAATATATATTTTATTTTTATTTTTTTATCTATTAATTTTTTTTATTTATCTGCTTTTATTTATTATTATTATTATTTATCTATTTCTTTTATTTATCTAATTATTTTTTGTTATCTATTAATATATTTATCTTTTTATTTTGATTAATTTTCGGTTAAGAATAGGATAAAAAAATTAGAATGAATTTGGCCGTGATTTGGGAATTGGTAGAGTTGGGATTGGATTCAAAGATTGAATCCAAATCCCAGAAGGAGTTAGGATTGATCAGAAACTCTTCTAATCAATCCCTATAAATAGGTCCATAAATTACACATTGACAGAGAAAAAAAAAGAAAACAGAGAGGTAAAACATAAGCAAAAAATGTCTAAAGGCAGTATAGGATTTTTAGAAGCTTTTTTTTTTTTAATTTTTGGAGTTTTTTTTCTAGAAAATTTTTGAAATTCGACGAAATTTTTCGATGAATTTTAAATTTTTCGACGAGTTTTTCGACCATATTTGAAGATTCCGGTGGCTTTTTCCAGATTGCGATAGGAATTCAATCGGAATCTAGAATTATTTAGAGAGAAAGAGGAGAAAAGAAGGGAAGAGAGAGAAGGGGAGAAGGGAATTCTGAAAAAAAATCAATCTTTAGCCTTATATACCCTCTCAAAATGACGTCATTTTTGCATTAGTAAACCCACAGGATCCGCGTGTTTTGTCAAGATCCAACCCGACCCGTAGCGTACCTGAACCAGCGACCCATTTCTTCTTCTGGGTTCCAGTTGAGCCGAGCTGAGATCCCGAGCCGCGCATTTGAGTCGTGATTTTTGTCTTGAGTTGAGCCGTATCCCAAACTTGAGCGAGCCATTTTCGGATTTTTGGTATTTATTTATTTATTTTATTTGTTTTACTTGTTTTTTTATTTTATCAAAATAAAATAAAATAATAAAAATAAAAATTTTGGGAATAAATATTAATTATCTAATGATGGAATTTATAAAAATTTAAAATGAAAATTTTTATAAAATTTTAAGGTGAAAAATTTTGTCTAGATTTGTCCCAAATGGTGGAATAGTATAGATAAAATTTCAATAACAATAATTAATATTTATTTTCAAAAAAAAAAAAACATAAAAGCATAAAAATATGAAAATTTTTTGGAATTCAATACAAATTACCCAAAGATGAGATTTTTAGAAATTTTAAATAGTAAATTCATAAGAAATCTCTAGCTTAGAAATTTCCTCTAAATTTGACCCAAATTGTGGAATGATTTAGATGAAATTTCAATACAAGTAATTTTATTCTTTTCCATATAAAATTTTGGATTGAAAATATTTGATAATTATCTAAAGATGAGATTCTTAGAAATTTCAAATGGTAAATTTTTAAGAAATCTCTAAGTGAGAAATTTTCTCTAAATTTGACCAAATGGTGGAATAATTTAAATGAAATTTCAATAAAAATAATTGTCATATTATTTTCTTTCCAAGGAAAAAAGAGAAAAAGGAAATTTTTAAATAGACCCAAATGGTGAAAATTTTAGAAATTCAAAAGAAAAAATATTTCTAATTTAGCCCAAATGGTGGAATAATTAGATTTATTTCCAATAAAAAAATATTTTTCCAACGACGGAGCCTCTTCAAGAAATCAAATGGGATTCTTGAATACTCTTGAGGTGAGAAAGTATTTTTTTAAGAGTTCTACCAGATTGATGGAGAATCTTAAAAATTATTTTTAATATTTAACATAAAATTTGAAACCATTAGACTCCAAACCTTAGGATAAATTTGAAATAATATGGTACCATCCTTGTGATGGGCTTGTGGGGGTGCTATAACCTTTTCCACATGTAATCGAATTCCTGAACCCTGTTCTGGTTAGTAGATTCGAACCTATCCTTTTAGGGATCATTAGCTAAGCTTAGGAGTTCCTTAAAAGGATAGATTCCTGAGGTGACCAATCACACCTAATAAAAGATTGATGGCGACTCCATTCATTTGTTAAATCTAGCTATAGATTTTTGAATCTATATGTTATAACAATTATGATATGGATATATATATATATATATATATAATTCAACATTTTTTTTTATCAAATTTGACATGGCAATTTTATTATTATTAAGTAGTTGATTATGTGTCATATCTTAATTTTATCAAGTGTATAATTGATATGGTAAAGAAGATTTAGATAATAAATTTTCATTATTTCACAAAACATAAATAAATAAATGTTGAGAACTTGGGGTTTAGCCCCATTTTTTTGGACTAATTAAAGGCCATTGGCCTTTTGTTTTATACAACCCTAAAAGCCTTATGTTTAATGAAAAAATGGGGCTATTGTTCAATAGCACGAGGAAAGGGTGAGCGGCACAAAAACCAAAAAAAAAAGCCAAAAAAAAAAGAAAAAGGAAAAGAAAAGGGAGAGTTGCAAGTTTGATCAATAGGTTGAATAAACGTCGATCTATGGCTCGATTGAATTGAAATTTTGTCAGCACGTTAACTACTCAATGTTTTACATTTTGAACAGTAGAGATTAGGTTGGAAACTCTTTAAAAATAAATTTAAAGTGTATTTATTGAGTCATCTATTTAGTGATACCTTTCAATTATCTCTCTATTTGTTGTTTAGCTTTAGTTTCAACAAGAGGAGAACATTGTATATCTATTATTTGATAGTAAAAATTTTTCTAATAGTCCATGATTTTTTTCTATAAACTAGAAAGTTTTCTATGCAAATCTTGGTGTGTTTTATTTTTCCTATATTATTGATTATTGATTGTTATCTGTTTCTTGTGAATTTATTACAATATATAGCTTCTGCATTATTGTGTTGGTTCAAGCCCAGCAAGTAGTATCAGAGCTAGGGTTATTTTTGAGACATTGATATAGTAGCAACCCAGGATAGAAGTAAATTCTGTTTGAGATCATAAAAGGTGATAAAGGTTCCATGATACAATTGATATCATCAAATTATTTAATTTGAAGGCTAATGATAGAGGATCATTTATATTACAAAGATTTGTATGAACCGGTATTAGATGATTCGACTAAACCAACAAATATGAAATATGGAAGCAAGAAGAAGCTAAGTAGAAAAACGCTGGTCACAATTAAACAATGGGTTGATATTAGCATATTTCATCATGTAGCGTAGAAGATAAATGCATACACTATTTAGGAAAAATTAGTAACATTATATTAGAAAATGACAACCATGAATAAAGTTATGCTTGTTAAAAAGCTTGTAACTTTACACTACAATGATGGACAATCGATTACAAAGTACTTTAGTGATTTTTAAGATATATTTAATCAAAAGACTACTATGGAGCTTAAAATAGATAATGAAATAAAAGCCTTTTTTTTTTTGGGTTTATTGTCAGATAGTTGGATTATTGTAGTTGTGACTGTTCTTAATTCAGCTTTTGACTACAATGTGATATTGGAGATAGTAAAGGCAATATGTTTAATTAAAAAGCAAGGCAAAAAGATTCAAACATAGAGAATAGAGGTAGAATTGTTGACAAAGGTTAGAATTCGAAAAGCCGTAGCAAGTACAAATATAGATTCAAGTCTAGAAATAAAATAAAGTGTTACCATTGTGGTAAACCTAATCACATAAAATGAAAATGCAAAAATCTTAAAGTAAGAGCAGAAAGATGAGAAAAGAAAGAGTTTAGATGATGACAATATTATAGCAGTGGATTTAGATAATAATAATTCAATTACTTTAATTTGTACACATGATGATTGTAATCGTATTGGTAAAACCAGCATTGAATGGATAATTGACATAGTAACAGCATATCATTATGTTTCTAAGAAGAAGTTGTTTAAAACTTACAAAAGAAGAGACTTTGTTACACCAAGATGGAAAATAAAAGTGTATCGTAAATTATTGAGATTGATGATATTATTGTATAAACTAATGTGGGCTATATGTTAACTTTGAGGGATATCAAACACATTTTGAATATTAGAACAAACTTAATTGTGATTAATATCTTTGATAAGGAAGGATATGAGAGTTAGCAAAAAAATGAGCAGTGAAAATTTATTAAAGGATTTATGATAGTTATAATAGAAAAATTATACTGCATAATGTATAAAAACATAAATGCAATTGAATGGCAATTAGATAATGCCATTGAGGATAATACTTCAGCAAATCTGTGGCACAAAAGGTTGGCACACATGAGCAAAAAGGTGTTACAAATTTTGGTATGGCAGTCCCTTATTTATTTGATCAAAGATATGTTTCTCAATTAATGTGATCGTTGTTTGCATGACAAATATCGTAAAATTTCTTTTCGTAAAAGTTTTCAAAGGAAATAATAGATTAGAATTGATTCATTTTGATATATGTGGTTTTATTTAGGTTGAGTCACTAAGTGGTAACAGGTATTTTGTTACTTTTATTAATGATGCTTCATATAAGACTTAGTTGTACATACTGAAAAATAAAAGTCAAATGCTGCAGCATTTTCAAAAATTCCATGCCATAGTGGAAATAATGATAGGGTTACCTTTGAAGTATATTCAGACTAATAATGATGGAGAATACACATTCAAAAACTTTGAATAATATTGTTCAAAGCATAAAATCAAGTATGAGATGATAAAACCTAGAACACCATAGCATAATAATGTAGCTAAAAGAATGAACCACACAATTGTGAAAAAAGTTAGATGTATGCTAAGGATCCCAAAATTACTAAAGCCATTTTAGGGTGAAATAGTCAACATAGCTTACTATTTGATTAATAGATCACCATTAATTTCTTTGGGCTTTAACATTCTAAAAAGAGTATGAACAGGAAAATATGCTTCATACTTTCACTTAAAGATTTTTTAGTGTAAAGCATTTATACATGTGTCAATAAATCAATAGTCAAAGTTTAACAGTAAAGCCACATAATGTATATTTGTCATATATTATGATAAAAAATTTGACTACAGGTTATGGGATCTAATGAAAAAAAAGATAATAAGAAATGTGGTCTTTCATAAAAAAAGAAACTATAGCACACCTTAAGAAGAGTGTGAAAACTACATAAATTACTTTTAAGTGTAATATTACAACATCAATAAGTGTTTCACCTAGAAAAGCCATAGATAGAGAAAATGAGCAAAAGATAAAACTTAGCGATATGAATGAGCTAGCCAAAATTAGTGATGAGCTAAATACAATCAGTTTTAAAAATGAAAAATAGTTTTCTCCATCAAAAAGTGTTGAACAAGGTAAACCATCCTCTCAACCAAAAAGTATTAGCTAAGAGGAGCTACCTTCAGCATCAAGTAATGTATAATCTCAAATTTAAAAAATCTAACAAAAAGCATCAACCATCCACCAGGTTTTTAAGTTCAGATCTTATTTTTATTACCAATGAAAGGGAGCCAAAAAGCTTTTAAGATGTATAAACTACTCCAGATAGAGAGCATTGGTTAAAAGTAATGAAAAAAATGATTACATTATAAAATATGGTACATATAATCTTGTTAAACTTTCAAAAATAAGAAGGCTATTAAAGAATAAATGGGTGTTCAATATAAAAAAAGATAGTGATAAATTAGTGAAGCATAAAGCTCAATTGGTGGTGAAAGATTTTTCTCAAGAACTCAACATCAATTTTGATGAGATCTTTTCTTTAGTTGTAAAAATGAGTTCCATTTGAATGGCATTTGGATTAATAGCTAGTTTAAATCTTGAGTTTAAACAATTTGATGTCAATATTGATTCTTGCATAGCGATTTGCAAGAGGTGATTTATATAAATCAACCTAAGGGTTTTTAAGTGAAAAGGAAAGAGCACTTAGTTTGCAAATTGAAAAAAAAACTTGTATGGCTTGAAACAAGCTTCATGGCAGTGGTGTAAAAAGTTTAATTCTTTTATAATGAGTCATACTTATTAAAAAATGAAAACGAAACCTTATGTGTAAGTCAAAAAATTCTCTAATGGTAACTTTATTATTCTTTTATTATATATTAATGATATGTTGATTGTGAGATAAGATGCTGGTATTGTTCGCAAGTTGAAAGAATAACTGTCTAAGTCTTTTGAAATAAATGATTTAGGTCCAATAAAACAGATTCTTGGTATGGATATTATCTGGGATAGAAAAGCTGAAAAGCTATGGTTGTCATTAGAAACGTATGTTAAATGGGTCCTTATTAAATTCAACATCCAGCATACTAAATCAGTTAGACTCTATTTGCCAACCATTTTCATCTGAGTAAAAAATCTTTTTTGATAACTAAGAAAGAGTAACTAGCTATATCTAGTATTTATTATTTTTTTGTTGTTGGTTATTTAATGTATCTTATGGTTTGCACATGACCTAAAATTGCTCATATAATTGGTATAGTGAGGAGATTTCTTTCTAATCCGAAAAAGATTCACTAGGAAATGATGAAATGGATCTTCAAATATTTGAAGGGTATTTTAAAAATATACCTGAGTTATAGAACTACACAACTAATTCTAGAAAGGTTTATTGATGCTAACATAATCTTGATGGTAGAAAATCTATTTTAGGATATTTGTTTACTTTTGTAGGAAGAACTGTGTCTTGGTAGTCTAAATTATAGATGTGCATTGCCTTATCAACTACAAATATTGAATATATTACAGCAATCGAAGCAAGTAAAGAAATGCTTTGGATGAAATATTTTCTTCTTAAATTAGGGTTGAATAAAAAAGAGTATGTGGTGTTTTGTGATATCCAAAGTATTTTGGATTTGAGTAAGAATACCATGTACCATGCTAGAACAAAACACATTGATGTTAGATGTCATTAGTTATGTTCGGTGATTGAGAAGTAGTAGATGTAGTTGAGAAAAAGTCTGTACTAATTAGAGTGCAATAAATATGTTGACTAAGACATTTTTTAGGAAAAAGCTTAAGCTATATAGTAACTTGGCCATAATGGATTATTTGGCCAAGATAAGTTCTAAATGAAACTATTAAGGTAATAGATCTCCTCCTAATAGGACTAGAAGGGGAGATTGTTAAGAACGTGAAGTCCAACCTCATTCTTTTGGACCAATTAAAGGCCATAGGCCTTTTGTTTTATGCAACCCTGCAAGCTTTACATTTAATAAAAAAGTGGGGCTATTATTAAATGGCATGAGAAAAGGTTGAATGGTACGAAAACCAAGAGAAAAAGAGAAACTAAAAAAGAAAGAGAGAAAAGGGAAAATTAGAAGAGAGAGTTACAAGTTTGAACGATGAGTTGAACGAAGGTTGATCTGTGATTAGATTGAGTTGAAATTTTGTCAGCACATTCACGACTTAGTTTTTTATATTTTAAATGGTGGAAATTGGGTTTAAAACTCTTTAAGAACAAATACAAATTGTATTTGCTGAGTTACCTATTTAATAAAATTTCTCTAATTATCTATCTAATTATTTTTTAGCTCTAATTTTAGTTATAGCAGAACTTTATATATCTATTATTTGATTGTAAAGATTTTTTTGGTAGTCCGTGATTTTTTTTTTCTTCTATATTGAAAGATTTTTCATATAAATTTTAATGTACTTTATTTTTTTTGCATTTTTTATTATTGATTGTTATTTGTTTGTTGTAAATTTATTGTAATATATTACTTTTATATTATCATGTTTGTCACTTCAGGCTCAATAATAAAATGAAAATATGGTCATTGTTAAATGACTAAACTAATATAGGATACATTTAACATGTCAAATTCTAGTTGGTTTTTATAATTAAGAGTGAGTTAAATAAAGTTGACTAGAATTTGAAAAATTATTTGATTTGTTTAAAGGCGATGTAATTGAATTTAATAAAAAAAAAAAAAACAATAATCTAAGCGCAGCCAATCCAAATCTAAAATAATTCAAAAAGATAAATTAATTCGTCATCCATCTTTAGATAGGTGTAATTTTAACACTACTAATCTAAAAATAAATCAAATATATCATAATCTCCGGATAGGTGTAATTTTAACATTATATTTTTTATTTGGTTAAAAAAATAGTAACCATTAACTCTTGACCGTTTTGAACAAATCCATTTTAAAGTTGGATTATAAAGTTGGTCAGTCATCCTAAATAAAGTGATAGATTTGAAACTTATTCTTGAAAAAATAATTAGAGGAACGAAATTGAAAATACTGCCAAGTAAAAGAATTCATCACCATTTTCAATGCCTTTGATAAAGATAACATGAGATTCTACCCCATCAGTATTTCAGGGCTGATTGCAGAATACATGAATACAAATTATAGAAACACCTTTACAGCAGAGATAGATTTCAAAACAAATAAATTCAAAGATGCCAACAACATAAAAATTAATCACCCAAAAACGACACAAACAAATGAAGCAAACTGAATAGAAAATGTTAGTTTATAACCAAAGATAACTATTTATCCTATTGGATCACATTGTTTAAAGTTTGTGGTTTCTTCTTGCTTTGCCTTGCTAATGGAAGAGATATTTGGATGAACCCAAACTTTCTCCTCTGCGTGAAATTCTGCTTTGGATCATCTCCACGATCTTCTTGATCAGGTTTTGGTGGAAATGTCAGATCTTCCCTTAGTTCATGAAGCATTTGGCTCAAAGCTACCTTTTGCCTTTCAGTACTATGGCCTTCATTAGGCCTTCTTACAACACATTCTCCAGGAGAAACTTGTTTGCTGCTCAAGATATCCCTCATTGACACTGTTGGCCTTAGAACAGGCTTTGGTTCATCATCCACTGTGGGGTTTTGCTTGTTCATCAGATCATATAGCGGTGATCGTGGAAGATGCTGATGCTGGTGCTGATGATGATGAGGGTGAGGATGAGGTGGATGGAAATTGTTGATCTTGGAGGCATTGCACACTACCCTTTTTTTCTGTTCTTGCTCTGGAATCCATCTCCTGAGAACCTCTTCAGCATCAAGTTGCTTTCTATTTGCAATTTCCAATCTAGTAAGAGCCTCTTCCAACACTTCTTTACTACGTTTAACTTCTTCTGAAGCTTCCTCCAACTTCCTCAGGATTGTGACTTTGGAGAGACTTGCTTCAGCAAATTTGTGCATTGCATGAATTACTTTCCTGTTTGAAACCTCTTCTGCCCTTTGAGCTTGTGGGGTTCGAGGAGATGGCTCCGGCTCTGACAAGGAAAAATCTGATGAGTTCTCATTGCTTGACAAACCCTTCATTCCAGTAAGGGCATTCATTTCAATAAGAGCAAGAGCCTCTGCTGCTCTGGCTGCTTCCTCCATCTTCTTGGCTGCAACCCACCTCATTTCAGCAGTTTTTATGCAGGGCTTGTTCTGTTCATTCCCTGGCAGTGGCAATCCTCTTGAAATTTCAGTTTTTACAGGATCAACCATTTTCTTAAACTGCTCAGGCATGGAATTGTTGTGAAAAGGCTGCCTTAAAATGGTTGAAGAATTCTCAGAATTTCCATGATTTGCTTCCACATTGTTGGCAATCTGTGGCTTCACCCTCACTCGTTTTAGCTCCTCTTCTAGATATGCCACCCCTGCAAACTTACAAGTTAGCCTCTCACGGGTCTTTTCAAGTAAAGTTTTCTCTTTCTTCATTTTCTTATTTAGAGACTCAACAGAAGTTTGAATCATCCCAAGATTATTGATAGTTTTACCAAGGTTCAATTTTGCTTGTTTCAACTCCATCAAGATCAAATCAGGAGATGAAACTGGGCAGTACGGGCTTGAACTCCCAATTCTGATCTGTTCATAATGGTCCTTGTTCATTTCTTTGATACCTGTAGCTGGCATCTGCTCATCTGAATTCAATTCTGGAGTACGGGTCATGCATTTCAAAGCTTCATTTTGCAGCTCTCTTTTAAACTCTTCCACAATCCTTTTTGTAGTTCCAAGTTCTTCAAGCACATCAAGGGTCTCCAATTCTTTCACAATCAGATCCTTCTCCAGCTCTGCTGCTTGTTCCTCCACTTTTTTTATGTCAAACTCTTCAATTCCATGCTGTTCATAACGAATTCTCTAATCATCAGAAATACATTAACAAGAAATATATGCAAAATTAGGAATAAACGCTACATGCAAATTGCAAACTAAGATTATGAAACAGGTCGAAGTTTCATGATTTCCCCTGCTTCTTATAGCATCTAAATCCGAAAGTTATGAGGAGCTGACATCTCAAGTAATCTCTGCGACTATGCCATTTCCAAACCAACTATAAAATCTACAATTTACAAAAACATGAAAGAAAAATATAAATTAAAATTATATGAAATCGAGGGAAGAATATACTAAACAAGTAGACAACAAGATTCAGCCTTCAGGATTATCATAAAACAGAGTTACATAATTCAAAAACATGAAAAAAATAATAAATTAAGATAAGAAATCATGACAAGAATACTAGAGCAGAATTACAGTAAAAACACAATTCTCTTAACCAAATTTTAAGTTTAAAAAAGACTCCATGTCAGTGGCACAGTTACAAAGAAACCACGATTTGTTTTTGTTTTTTTCTTCCTTCATAAATTAAACTACAAAAGAACATATTAAAACTATATATTTTGGGACTGCATGCATGTTTTCCATTAAGAAAAACTACTCAACAAAATAAAGAATACCTTTCTTACATCGTAGCCAGACCAAAAGCAGAAATTAAAATACTTACACATGCCTCCCCAAATTTGTTTAATGGCAACCAAGGACCGCTGCCACCAAACCTGGTCACAGCCTCCTTAACGGACCCGAAAGGTGGTGAGGTATCAATCTCAGCCCTCAAACTCACCCTTCTTATTCCCAAGTTCGAGTCCCCGTCCGGCACAAGACATGTCTCGTTGCAAAACTCGAAATTCTCGGAGCCAGACTTGGGCCTCACCTCCTGAATCCCGGGTGTTCCTGGAACCCCTTCCATGGGGGAGTCTTGAGGTTCTGCTGCCATTGCATATGCACACAAATTAAGCTTAGAAGAGTTAACAATAATGTGAAAATATTAATGTGAATGTGAGTGTAATGCAAAAAGAAAGGTCTCCTTTTTAAAGGGTGTGCAATTTTAGCTTTAAAGATGAAAAAGAGAGAAAACAAAAAACTACATTATAAGAAATCAAGAATTCTAGAGCGAGTTTGTTATGATTGTGTCCATAGTCCCACTAGGTGAAAGAGAGAGAAAAGGTGGCAAATTGATTCTCTTTTTCTTCTTTTGTGATTCAGTGAGGTTGAATGTTGAAGTTTTGTGACGTGTTTGATTGCTATTGGTTGTCGGGATGCTGACTCAGAGTTTGTGGCTAAGGGTTTTGAGTTTGGGCCAATAATATTTTGACACATCAGCATGGTACCATGAGATTGGATTTGCATGTTAGGGTTGATTTATCTATGGTTTTGGCCGTTGATTGCGGTTTTAAGGAAAGGTATATTGGGAATTGCAGTTTGTTAAGGCTTTATGAGAATGACAGGCTGGGTCTAATCAAATCAAGGAAGTAAACGACGACGTTTGCGTAAAGTTGAAGATAATGATGTATGTTGACATTTGACAAAATGTCATAAATAATATTTCTAAAACAAATTTCTTACATATATTAATTATATTATCTATAGTTGAGAACAGTGTTCGAGTTAATATCTCTTGACCACAACCTTATGATTATACCTAAGAGTCAAATTATTTGTACAATTTGAAAATTTGTTTAAATTTTGAAAGAATTTAACAAAAAAATTAAATTTTGTTAAATAAATTTGATCATAATTTTAAATTTGATTAAATTTTGAATCAAAATTTAAATAAAAAAATTAAAATATAAATTCAGCTCAAATAAAATATATAATTAAAATATTATAATTATATATAAATTTTTTATTTTTTGAATTTTTATTATATAAATAAAATTTAACAATTGGATTTGACATTTATTTTTTTAATTTAAATCAAACTTAAAGATTTTGTTGTTTTGTATATAACTTAAGTTGATCATGATAATCAAACATTAATCATTCAATATAATGTTAAAATATATGTTCATATCATGATAAAATTATATCCGTTCAACTATGAGTGATAAATTAATTTTTTTTAAGAGTCATGAATTTAAATTTCATCTCAAACAAAAAATAAAAAATTTTTTAAAATAAAATTTAAATTCCACCTCAAACATAAATCAAAGAGGGGAGAAGTGAGGCTACGAAGGAAGGAAGCCTCCGTCTTTAAAGTGATGGAAATGCATGAAGCAGGCCGGGCCTAAAGTGAAAAAGGACATGTATGGTTGGGTCACTTTCCATCCCATCATTCCTCATTATCATTAAGCTAACTAGCAGCTAATCCTTCCAAAAACTTGCATCTATTTTTTCATCAGTAGCCACCTAATTATGTCTGGTTTTCATACCTTAAATATGTAAGACGGTTATTGCACTAGTGACCAAATTAAGAGGTGAAACGGAGAACAAATTTTAGATTCTTTTGGAAGATTTTTTTCTTGCAAAAAAAGAAATAATAATAAAAAAGATTGAATTTAATTGACGCAAATAACAGAAAACACCTTTAGAAATAGAATTTTTTATTTATCTCTATTTCATTCATATATTGCTTTCATTTTTTAAAACAGTTGTGAGTGCATTAATCTTGAGATAAATTTAAAATAAATAATAATAAGAGGCAATTGAATTTAAAAAAAAATATCAATTGTAATTATTGTATAACGATTAATTAATTGTAATTTAAATTTATGTAAAATCTATTAAAATATTATTAAAAAACCTACATATATAAGTGATGGGTCCTATAATTATTTGTTGTGATTAAATTAGTTTGCTAGGGTACTTTGACTATGTGATTGATGGGAGAATTTAACCAAAGTCTATGAAGCTAATGTGTAAATTTACCTCATAATTCAAAGTAATCCTAATCAATCTTTTATATATACACAAGAAATAAAATGATTCAAATTTGAAATCTTTATTGAGATGTCTCAAATTTAAAATCTTTTTCTCCTTAGCTACTCTAATTCGTCATTTATAACGTAAGGAAAGAATCAGTCAAACCGCGGTTAAAAAAGCAAGAAAAAAAAAAGTTTCTTTAGACCAAAACGTACGCTAATCAGTTGCCCTTTTAGGTTTGTCGCCCATGATCTAGACTTTCCCATAAAATCTGGTCTGCAATTCAACAAAACGAAAAAGGAAAATTGATCATGTAGAAAATACTATTATTGTACATTTAATTACAAAAACTAAAATAAACAAAGGCAAGGGAGCAAAGCAAGTGATTCAAGGGTCTCCTTCTTCTCCCATGGAATCCGCAGTAAGACGCGGTAACAAGATTAATTCATGTCCCAATCTTAAATTTCTCCTAGACATAAAAAAATTATTGTTGAAATATTTTCGTATTTCATTTGTTGTTATATTTAGTAATTCATATATTTATATAGTATGAAATATAAAAATTATAATATTATAATTAATATTTATATATTAAACATAAAATATATTTTTTATTTTTACCAAATTTATATATAATTTTTATTAATTTTAAATCTTATTATTTTTATTTTCTAATATCATTTTTTATCATATCAATTGAATTTTACCTTAAATGATTTAATTAGCAAAATTAAAGTTTAGTTGGTTATTACATTGGTACTAAGATACGGTTGGATGAAGCAATACATTATAACGGACAGAGGCAATTTTAGAAATGTATGGAGGTGTTGGTATATGCTAAACCTAAGGAATCAGATGTCACCCCAAATGAATAAGACGTGTTATATGTAAAACATGCTGCACGTTTCAATTTGTTTCACAAAAAATTAAATACGATTTGACTTGATGAAAAATACATATATCTCAAACTCAACAGATCCAATTCAAATCCTTTTCTACTTATTAATAAAAAGAGTGTTTTAAAATCTTTCTCTTTATGATAAAAATAGCTACCAATAAATTGGATTATTGAGGCTAAATATGGGTTTGCTTTTTCTTAGCCGCTCAAATATTCATTAATGTTAGGTATCCTATAGCTTGATGATAGCTATGTATACGCAACTATCGATCTTGAAAACAGATAAAACCCAAATTGTTGTATCACAAAAATTAATTCCACTGTATTTTCAATGACATTAATTAACCTTGGTGGTTCTAATTGTTTTTCTATAGCAACCAGATAGACAGCCCTCAATTGCTTTATGTGAACCAAATAAAACGTGCATTTACCGGCCCTTAATATTTTAAAATGTATATGCATTTTTTACAAAATTGCATGTTTTACCGTCGAAACCGAGTTTTTTAATTTCGCAAATAAATTTGATTTTGGTACATATATATAATCATTCAATTGACAGAATTAATATGGCAAATGTGTGTGTGTTAACTATTTTAATCTTTTATTTTAGTGTGCAAATAAACTATATATAGATCAGTGATAATTCAATTTTTTTTCCTTGTAAAACTGAATTTATTAGTTAGAGGGAATTCGTGTTTGAAATCTAAACCATTTCATTGGAAGGTTAATCAATCTACAAGCCATTTTTTGTAAGCTAGCATCTATCTATCTATATTTCTCCCAAACCAAAAGCTTTTGATTGAATCGTTGGCTACGGCAACTTTCTCATTTATTACGCTTTTGCTCACCCGTACGTAATCAAACTTCCTCAACGCTCAACTGTTTTTCCTTGTTCAGATTATTATGGACGGTCCACATTAACCCACATCAATCTTCCTCATCAATGATTCAGATTCTTCCAAAAAAATTACTATTAAGGTATAGCTACCATATTAAATTTCCCAGTCAGTCTTAGCCACCGCAGATCTGTTCCTCTTAGTAGATTTCATATCAATTAGATTATTAATCCCCTAGATACAAATTAATTGAAACAAGTCCCAGTCATTCCAAAGCTCTTGCTACAATTTTTTTTTTCTTTTGTTTGATAAAAAGATGAAGGCGTCCCTAACTTGAACCTAATTCATTCTTCAAATGATCTTAAAAATGCACTTCCACACATCAACATGATACATTAAAAAATAATTAATTTACTTTGGTATTCTCTATTTTGATACAAATCTTAATGAAGCAAGAGTTTTAAAAATAAATGAAAGATATCAATATATATATATATATATATATATGCATGAGCCTTAATTATATGCCCACTAGACTAGACTTAAACAAGTCATTTGGCCTTGAAATACTCTATTCTGATCTTTGTCAGGCTTCAACTTCGGATCTTAAGCCCCCTTTAAAAATTAGAGATCTACTTAGTGTGGCTGACACTCTTCCGAAAAAACAATTAACACCCACAATCAGTTTCCAAAATGTTGAGTGACGGTAGTAACCTTGAGCTGCAGCCTCAGAAAGGTCTCCAAATCAAGCAAGATGACAAGTTCTTCTCCAGGCTGATGTCGAAGGAAACTTCCATGGCTAATTCTTCTTGCAGGGTCTATTATGGAGGAGCTTCGAGTGCTGTTCCATTCATGTGGGAGTCACAGCCTGGAACACCCAAACATCCTTCTTGTGACACTACTCTCCCTCCTCTAACTCCCCCTCCTTCATATCATTCCTCATTCAAGTCAAAATCCAAGAAGAAAAAGAGCATGAAACCAACCCTTTGGAGCTCCATCTTTCCCAGGCTAATTACTCCCAGGAAAAACCATGCTTCTCCATCTTCGTCATGGTCTTTTACATCATCTTCATCGTCTTTATCGTCATGGTCATCATTGTATGGTTCTTGTTCTTCCCTATCAGCTAATTCTTCCTTGAATCGAAAGTTATTTCAGAGCCAAAGGAGCTATTTTTCATGTTCAAGATCACCTGTTCATAACTACATGGTTGATGATGATGAGGAAGGCCTGGGATCACCGACTTCGACACTGTGTTTTGGAGTTAAACGAAGGAATCTGAATGAGTTTAGAGGATGTCAGTCAATGATAAACATGAAGAAGACATTGCTATCAATTGTTAGCCATGGCTCAGGCCATCAAGGTACTACTGCCTAGAGAGATTAATTAATTAATTTCTATTACTTTGAAATGTTATTAATTAGTTGATTTTCCTTCTTTTTTTCATCTTTTGCTTTTTGGTGTTTTTGTAGAGAGATGCAATTCCTTCTAGTGTTTGCCTCCACTGCAGACATGGTTGTTGTGTTTGGGCTATCAAATTTTCATTATTGAACAATTTGTTCAACTCGTCATAATCCAATTAATGCATGCTATTGTGAAAAACAAAAAGAAAAATTTAGTATCTATAAGAAGTACTTATGATGTTTATGTAACTTTTATATTAAGTATTTCAATGAAATACCAATTAATGCATTGTAATAATAATAAAAAAAAAAAACCTTTATCTCATTGCAAGTTTAATTATTTTTAAAAATTTTTTCTCTTATTTCTGTATTATATATTTTCGGAATTTTTTTTTAAAAAATATTTCCCACACTCTTCTCCTAACTTCCATGGCTGTTCACATCAAGATGCTTTGGAAGAAAGTTATGAAATTATGAAGCATATACGGAGTGAGGGTGGGTTGGCCATTAAAGAAAGCTAATGGCATTAAATGACCATGTGGGAAGCATTAATTCACTGTAGCCTCGCCTTCATAGTCTGCTTTTCACGCACTAGCATGAAATGAATAAAAAATAGGAATGGTGAAGTATCCTTCAACACCAGTTTGAATATCTTTGTTTCTTTTTCAGCCCCTTTGCTCAGGTCAGGGAAAGAATTTCTGGGAGAGCGCAAGGAGCGGGTGGGAATTGAACATAACCTAAGAATAATAGTTGAGTTGATTGCAGAGACAGATTCATATATATATATATATATATATATATATATATATCCATGAGGATCTCAAAAATGAGCATCTCAAAAAATTAAAAAAATTCAAAGGAAAATTTTTTTTGAATACCTTCAAAAATGTTCTCTAAACACTTTTTTTATCGCTAAAATTAATAAATTCTTCCACAACTTTTTATATATTATAAATGAATTCCTTAAAAAAAATCAAGAACCCACCATTAATTAATTGTTACCTGACTAATAGTAATTGGACTCTCATGAGAAAAGGAAATTAAAGAAAACTCCAAATGACAAGAAACAAACTTATTAACAACTTCTTATAGCTAAATAATTTTTGTTTTGAAATATATAGAGAGGAAAGAGAGGATTCGAACTCATGGTATTCGAATTCAAATTTTCTGTTAGTATAATCCTTGAAAGCATATTAGAAATTTATATAATTAAGGATGGCAATCCAATCCATTTTCAATGGATTCCGATTTGATCTATTTAAAAAAAAAATTTTTTAAATCGAGTTTTGGATCAAGTCGGGTTAAGTAATAGTAAAAAAATTCGATGTCAGATTTTACACAAATTCATCAAGACTCGACCCGGTTTACATATAAAAAATTAATTTTTAGTTATTTATTTAATTTTATATTTATATATATATATATTTAATTCTATATTTACATTAAAAATATTTTATTAATTTCGAATTGAATAAAGTTTGGGTATAAAAAATTTTTTAAAAATCATTGAATCGGATCGAATTTGGGTATTATGGATATAAAATCGAATCGAGTTTAAGGAGAGTAAAAATTTATCTTGATTAGACCCATTGCCAACCCTATCTATAGTATAGTAAGTTCATAAAAATTTAAGTACCACAACAATTTAAATTTGAATTAGTTTATTTATTGTGATCTCTAAATGAATGCCTAAGTTTCAGTTCATCCTTAAAAAAAAAATTGTCCACAAACTCTGTCAGTCAACTTCACAATCTTCTTCATCAATGTCAGCTTTGTTTACTTTATTTTTTGTCCAAAAAATGTTTTGTCCACTTAAAATGAGTGGATAAAAGGACAATTAATAGCAAAAAGAAACTATTTCTTTTTTCTTTTTAATAAAAATTCATTAGACATGATAGATCTTAATAGTTATTTTTTTTCCTTGAAATTTTTATGTGTACATCGTCTCTTGGTTTTTCCCTTTTCTCCTTCTTTTCATATTGTATTTTTGCCTTAAGAAATATGTTTGTCGATTTGATTAAGGGTGTAATATTGTAAATGAGCTATATATATATATATATATATATATATTTGAAAGGTAAAAAAAAAAAAAAAATTTCTATTAATGGAAGATTGAATACAAACTTTCCAACAGCCTTGACAGCATAAATGAGCTATACTGATATTACGGTATGAATATTTCTTAATTACTTAAGCTCATTAATTATTTTCATCAAACTTAAGTTTTAAGGATGCAGGAGCTTTCCCTTAAAAAAAAATTTAGAGCTTACTTCTATTCATGATGTCATCATTAAAAAATAATATTTAATAAATTTTAAGTTTGATTCTCAATATTTATAACTTTTTCTTCTTTTCTCATACCACGATTTTTTATTTAAAAATTTTTGGAGCTTATCATGCCTAGTTAAATAAATAAATAAATGATTGAGTAATTTCAATTTTTTTTGAACATATAAATATTTGGATTAATGATTTTCTTTCACTTAAAAGAGCAGAATTCGGATCATCATCCTTTTTTCAATTAAACTAAAAAAAAATAGCATTGTGGTGAGCTTAGGGTAGGTAACTCAATCCGCTCCCAACGGGTTCTGACTCGACTCGAGTTCATAAAATCAAATATATTTTTTTTGAAATTTGGGTTTCAAGTTGGGTCGGGATCAGGTTGGGTTCGTGTTTTAGACAAACTCGACTTAACATGATTCGATATTATATAAAAATAATTTTTTTAATTAAATTTTTTAATTATATATATTTATATAATTATATATTTAAATATTTATATTTTAAAAAATAATATTTTATATTTTAAAAATAATATTTTATTAATTTCGAGTCGGATTCGAATATGAAAAAAATTAAAAAATCGAGTCGGGTCAAGGTCAGATTTGACGAATAGGGAGTCGAGTCAGGTTCGGGTTGAGTAAAAACTCGCACTGACCCGATTCGTTGCCAACCCTAGGTGAGCTCCCGTGGGAGTGTAATATATACTTATTCCGTCTCAAATTATTTGGGTGTTATTCATTTTCATGAAATTTAAGAAAAAATTCTTGATTTTAATGAATTTAATATTAAATTTAATTTTTTTTATAAAATTAAAGTTTCATGATTTTCAATATCAAAAAATAAAAAAATTTTAAAATATAATTTTAAAATATAAAAAGTAAGAATTTTAGATGTTAAAAAAATAATTTTGAGACATTCTAAAAGTAAAAAATAAACAAAAAAAATAAGACGGAATGAGTATGTATCTAAAGTATGAGTAATGTTATTTTGTTTTACAACAGGATAGTTGGACTACTCAAAAATGCATAGAAAGTAATAAATACTAGACATGCCTTTTTTTTTATGGTCAAAAAGGTAGATGATATGGACCTACCTTGTTAGCATTTAAAATAAATGGGAATTAACTTTCACGCGTTTGTTATTTATGGAGGATTTTTCTAAATCCATTACGAGGAAAAAAAAATTCCCCGTATATAGATACCCAAAAATTAGAATTTGATTTCAATGATGAATTTTATCATTAAAAATAATAAAAATGCTTATAATATAAAAAAAATGTTGGATGCAAATTACTTTCCCATACAAATTTTTTAATTCATTAAAATTTCATATATTTCTTGAATACCTACTATGATAAAAATATTTGTGTGATATTTTCTTAGATTTTGCATGTGTGATACATGTTTTTTCTTTTTCTCCAAGCAAAATCTTCATATCAAAATACTTATTGTGTCAGCTTTACCTTTAATAATAATAATAATAATAATAATAATATAAGAGTTAATATTTGATTTTGATAATATATATTTAACATATATGTGTCATTCAATCCTATAATTATACTTCATTAATAAATAAATCTAAAAAGAGTAGATCTTTAAAAATAAAAAATTTTAAATAATTAATTAAATTTAAATAAATTTATTAATATTTATTTTTAAAAATTTTATTATTTTTAATTTTGATTCTTAATTATCAATATAACATTTGACAATATATAAAATTTATACTCTATCGTTACATCAAATATTAACTCATAACATAAAATAAGTCTGGTCTTATCTTCCATCAAAACTCGTCTCCCCTTCTTAAATGTTTTGAAATCCATATTCGACGCAAGATTGGTCAAGAAAAGGACCATAGTAAATGTGAGCTAGTGGGCTCATCATTAATAATGTCCCATGCTCGTTATTGTCATCATCTAATTCCCAATCACCCACTGAGCTGTTCCATATATTTAGTTTGAGAAGAAAGATCGAAAATTGGAGCATTGTCGGAGTTTGGATTTCTACGTTGGATTCAACAAAATTTATGAAAAAATTGGTTCCGTTTCATATAAGAAAATATTTTTTGTTTTTATTTTTTAGAAAATAATTTTTATTTTTTATTTTTTAAAAATGTATTTGATAAATAAAAATAAAAATTATTTTGTAAAAATATAAAAATAAATAAATAAAAAAAATATTCAATGATATTATTATTAATGGTATCTAATTATCAATATAATATATAAATTAATTAATAATATTAAAAAGTATTCAAATATGATAGCTTACAAAAATTTTAAAAAAAAATGCACATCTCTTGTTTTTACAATTGAAAATATATATTTTTTATTTTCATTTTCAATTATCAAATACATTTTTACTCATATTTTTTATTTTTCAAAAAAATAAAAACAAAAAATAACTCTATTTTCTACAATCATTTTTATAAATTTTATATTTTATAAAAATAATTTAACTGGTAAAAAACATTAAAACTCATAATTGTTTAAAGAATAAAAAAGAATCATTCTAAAGCTGGTGTTTTATTTCGGCCATTGGGCCTTCACCATTTTGGGTTAAGCAATAACCTTTCTCTTTTTCTTTATTTTTTCTTTTTCATCTCTCTCTCTCTCTCTCTCTCTCTCTCTCTCTCTCTTAATTTAGCAACAAAAGGTTTATGAATTTTATTTAGTTCATTCTTTTTTCGAATTGATTCAATCAGGTTTATTTACATTGAACTTAATAAATTTATAAAAAATTATTTTTTCATAGCCTCCTAATAAATTAGAACTCAAATAATAAAATAAAAATATTATCTCTTTACCATTCAAGCAATTTTCACCTTTTCCTTCAAGCGTCTTCTTTTTCTGTCCTTTTCTTGCTTTCTCTATTTTGCTTGAAATTATTCATGAGATGGACCGACAATTTTTCTCTACATCACTTTTATGACAAAAAGTAAAATAAAAAATTAATTCTTATAAATATTATTCAATATTTTCCTTGCCAAAATTTTCATTCACATATTTCCACTTCATCAAACACAGGGTTTTTCCTTAAATTTTTCAAGAACCAACAGGGCCTTAAGATTTAGACATTTTGACATAAAAATACTTGACCAATTTACTAGGCTCTTAATTTACTATTTTAAATTTAATTATATTTAAAATAAATAAGAAATTATAATTAACATATTACCACTTTTTGAATTTAATGAGCATAGTATGAAAACATTTTTATATTTAATATATGATTTTCATTAAATTAAAAAATACATTAATTATATATTTATTTTTTTAAATATCATTTTAGTCAATGCAACTACTTCGATTAACATTTGAGTAGTGCTATTTACAATCCCACTTCTTCTTTTCACATCTTACTACTATTAACATCAATTACTTCTTCTTTTCACACCCCAAATCAAAACACTAATTTATTAAAAAATCAAAACATCCTATACCCCTTTTCTCTTTCATCGAAAACCCTAAACCCTTTAGGGATTAAGCTCTAAATCCTAATCATCATTTGATATTAGATAATTTAGAATCATAGGTAAATTATTTGTTTTTTTTTTGTTCAATTTTGTGTTTATTTTCAAAAGATTTAAAATTTTAAGTTTAGGATTGTGATTTAGAGTGACGATTCGAGCATTTCAAAAATTAATTTCTAAAAATTGTTGAATGTTTTCAGAAATAGATGTATGAAAACTTCTTCAATATATAGGAAATTTATTTTTTAAATCCCTTAAAAGTTTTCGGATATCCACTTCTAAAAACCTTTAAGAAATTTCAAAAATGTATTTTTGAAATTTCTCAATAGTTTTCAAATATTCATTTTCGGAATCTTTCAAAACTTCTGAAAATAGATTTTTGATATACAATAACTTTTGGCCACCAATAGAGACCAAATAATTTTTTGGTACATAAAAATTAACCTCATTATGTCATTAGTAAACTGACAAATTCACCAATAGGGACTTCTAATCTTTCAACCACCAAGCACTATCGTTCAATAACCTTTGCAATATTTTTGTAATTTTGATAAATGTGCATCTAAGAGAAATTATTAAGTATGAAGAGGCATTTGTACAATTTGGCTGCTACATCATATATGATAAAACATGATTGCCTAATCACATATAGTGCAGTAGCCACTTGTACGAGTGCTCTTCACAATTAGCGATTTTTTTTTTCAAATGCACGTTTGTTAATTTTTGATCAATGTTGCGAACATTATTAAATGGATAGTATTTAATCGAAAGATTAAAAATTTTTACTATTAAATTTAAACATCACATATGTTGGAGAAATTATTACAAACCGTTTGGAGATCATAATAAGAAACATCCAATATTCTCATGCTAGATATTAATCAAGAGATTGCAAGAAAGAGACTGAAGTAACAAATTATTTCTAAAAATGCATTTATAAATAATTACAATGTTTTTCGAAATTGCATTTTTAGATAATTACAATATTTTTCAAAAATAAATTTTCAATAAAATTAAGTAGTTTTCGAAATTAAATTTTGGATACATTAAAAAAAAATTTTCAAAATTTTTATTTTTGGTAACTTATGAGCATGAGTGTAAAAGACAAAAATATAATTAACTCATAAATATTTAAACAATGTTCTTAAAAATTAATTTTTTAAAATATATTAAAAATTTTTATGGGTGCAAATAGCCCCGTCTTAATATTTTCGGGATTCGTGCTACGATCATAATATGCATGAAAATGGTATCGTACAATTTCTTTTTTTTCAAAGCATTAAATTGTGAGCTCATTAGCCTTTAATGGAGTTATCTCCATTTATTTGGGTAACTGCTTCCTGCTTGATAATCATCTTCGTCGCAAGTTTGGTAGGAATAAAGAAGGAAAGAAAAACTGATAAAAGAGAGGAAGAAAAGTTCTTTTCTTTCTTTTTTTTTTTTTAATTTGATTCAAAAGATGAAAATAGAGGAAATTAAAGAGATTAGGATTAAAATTACTAATAAAATATTTAATTTAAAAAGAATTTTTTTATTTCAATATAGAAATGTTAAAAATAACCAAAAAAAAAAAAAAGATAATGTACATATTCATCTTTTTTTCCCTCTTATCCAATGAAAGAAAAAAAATCATTATTTTCTTTTAACTCGCTTTTCTTCTTTCTCTTTTACCAAATATTGTATGCATATGTTTTTATCTAACTCATCTATCTTATTCACCGATTAATTAACCAGCCTCAATTGTAAAAGAATGTATTCTATTTTTAGTTTATGTAGATATTTAATTTTATTTAAAACGATTTGAGATTATTCGATTTTTGCATTTAATTTGGACAATTTAATTTGAGTCTATCCAAGTATTTTAATTAGATCTATGTAATTAGATTCATTTGGATTTTGTTCTGAATTAATTATTTTTAGATCATTTTATATGAGTCAAGATCCAATTCAATTTAATTTGAATCAATTCAAAATTTAATCATTTGGACTTAAAAACCCAAACTTTAATATGAATCCAAATTTAATTTTGAAAGTCCAATTTTATTTTATTTAAAATTAATTACTTTAATTAATTAAAAAATTACAATAATAAAAAATAAAGACAGTAGCTTGGTTTGCCATGGAGTCACCTTTCCTAGATTCACTTTTCCTTCCTCCAATTTGTCTCCCTCATTTCTGGCTCTGAATTTTCACCTTCAATTTTAACTCATTGACTTCTAACACCAATTGATATAACAGCTTACTGTCCTAAAACTCAGCAAGCTGTATCTTCCCAAATGCAACAGTTTATTGCTGGAACCTTGCTAAAAATTGAATTCCTATGTCCTATTTAAATGGTGGCTCTACAAGAACCCAGGAAATGGACACGGAAGAGGGAGGCGGGCCAATTTCTAAGAACAAAAAAAATCCTAGCAAAAGGGAATTCACAGCAAAAAAAGGATTCACAGACAAAGTCCTAGGGGCTTCTCTCTTAGCCGATCGACTAAAACTGAAATCCCCTTTCCAGCGTCATCACCAAACTTCAATAGTTGAAACCATCCAAAGTACCATCAAACACCAACCCCCATTTTCCATAATCAGTAAACCCCGCTACAATCATCCCTACCTGCCTTAAATCCCCATGCATTATTTAATCATGAAAAATAAATGTGAACTGCTGAGAATTATATTATAATGAAATTTAAGTAGTGATTTTTAAAAGAATTTTAAGCAAGAAAATTTCTCTTAATGTTACCAATATATTCAAATATTTTGAGATTTTTTTTCAATAACAAAGTTTCAATATATTTTTCAAAAAAATAAAATAATAATTTTTATTAAAAAAAGAGAAAATTTTTAAAAAATGAAATAAAAAAAAAACTCAAAATTGAGATAAATAAAGGAAATTAAAAAGACTATTTTTGAATATCAGAATTAAGATTTTTTTTTATTAAAATTAAATGATAATACAAGATTAATTGATACCATTTTTAAAATAAATGTTGTGAGGAGGCTAATCTGTCTCCACGTATAATCTTATTCTTAAATTTGGATTTATTTTAATGAATCCAAAAATTATCTTTTTAATAAATTTTAATTAATTTTAAAATTTTATTAAAATAATAAAATTTTTAATAGATCAATCAAATCTAATAAAAAAATTGATAATGATTCTTCTATTTTAAAATTTTTTAAAATCATCTAACTATTCTTAAAATTGTTATGACAATTCATATTTTGAATTTTCTTTCTCCTTGTTAGAAGGGAGAATATTAAGACTATCCTATCATCATTTTTTTGTCGCACAACTCATTTTAACTTCTACGAGTTTTAATTATCTTAGTTATCAAAAAAAAAAAAAAAAAAACCTTGGCTACATAAAAAAAAAAAAAAAAGAGAGAGAGAGAATGCTTTGTCAAAAGGTTGAATAAGAATTGATGTCCAACGACTTCAATGAAATTGAAATGGCCATGGCAATTAAAGGTTGCCAAATCCTAGCTATTATTTGGTTTGACAATTGATAGTTAATCCTTGCCTATATAAAAAACAATATTTTTTATTTATTTATGAAAATATTAGTAAAAGTAAATTTATATCTCCGAAATACATGAATTGATAACAAAAAATACTTTTTATAATGATTTTTCATATGAGAAGACTTGATTGTTAGATTTGATAAAAATTTAAGAAGTTGTCACCAATTCTTTTTTTGTACGAGCATGATTGTCACCCAAAAGATAATTTTTTAATAAAAATCTCAAAATTAATTAAGATTTATTAAAAGACATTTTAGTCTATAAAATAAAGTTTAGGTTCAAGAGTATGGTTATGAGTGAGAAAAGTATTAGTACTCTTACGTCACTCATTCGAATAATAGTACCTATAGAAAAACTATGAAATAAAACTTTGTAAAAAAATTAAGAATAAAATTAAATGTATATTGAAAAACTGCTCATAAAGAATTATATAAGCACCTTAGGTTTATATACAACTAATTAGTAGGTAAATTAGGAAACTAAATCTTCCTAAAACTCGATCCTATAATTGAAGGATTATCTATATTAAATTTTTATCATTAATTCTATGGATACAAATACTTAATTCTAGGGATACAAACATATGATCAAGGCAGAGTCTCCATAAACTTTTAATGTATAGGTCTTCTTTTCAAGAGCAACTTCAAGACCCATGACACATGCTTCGTATTCTGCCACATTATTGGTATAATCGAAACTTAGTTTTACAATGATTAAGTGGTAATCTCTTTCTAGAGATGTCAAAACTACTCATATACCATCTTCCAAGGTGTTTGATATGCCATTAAAATACATCTTCCACGTATTTTCATGTATCTTCATTAGATTTTTTTTCATCTATATGCAATACAGACATTAAGTCTTCATCTAAAACATCAAATGTCATAAGTACATAATCTTCGTGAGTGCATTTTGCAAAAAATTCAATAATAGCACTTCTTTTGATTGCCTTCTGGGACATATACATAATGTTATATTCAAAAAGTAGCACTTATCATCTTACTATTCTTCCTGATAATGAAGGCTTTTCAAAGATGTACTTGTTTGGATCCAACTTTGCAATGAACCAAGTGCTATGGATATAACATGTATTGTCTAAGCCAACGAGCTAGTGCACAACACATCTTTTTCAATAGTGAATATTTGGACTCATAGTCGATGAACTTTTTACTCAGGTAATAAATGGTTTGTTCCTTCTTTCCCATTTCATCATGTTACCCTAACATACATCCGATGGATTTTTTATACACCGTCAAATACAAGTAAGAAGTCTACCAGAGACAATGACATTAATACTAGTGGGTTTGATAAGTACTCTTTAATTTTTTCAAATGCCATTTGATAATCTTCATCCCATTTCTTTGACCCATGTTTTTAAAGGATTTTGAACATAAGATCACATTTGGCTGTAAGTTGAGAAATGAAACGAGTAATATAATTTAACTTCACTAAAAATCTCCTTACTTCTTTTTGCATGCGTAGAGTTGGTAACTCTTAGATGGCACATATTTTCTCTAAATCCACCTTAATTCTTTTTTTACTGATGATAAATCTCAGTAAATTTTTTGAAGTTGTGCCAAAAGTGCATTTAGCCAAATTAAGCTTAAGCTGAAACTTTTGTAATCTCTAAAATAACTTTTTAAGATTAACCACATGATTTTCTTTTTCTCGAGATTTGTCAATCATATCATCTACATATATCTCTATTTTTTTGTGTATCATATCATGAAATAAAATTATTATAGCTCTTTGATAAGTTATCCCAGTATTTTTTAAACTGAAAGGCATGACTTTATAGCAAAATACTTCTTACAATGTTACAAAAATAGTATTCTCCATATCTTTTTGTGCCATCTTGATTTGATTATAGCCTAAAAACTCATCCATGAATGAAAATAAGGAGTGCCTAGTGATATTGTCTATTAAGGTGTCAATGTAAGGCAATGGGCAGTTGTCTTTTAGACTTACTATGTTCAGATCCTGATAAATAATGCACATTTTCACTTTGCCATCTTTTTTTGTGTACTAAAACTATTTTTTACCTCTCATTTGGGATGTTTGGCCATTTCTAAAAATCTAGCATTAAATTGCTTTTTCATTTTTTCCTTTATTTTCAATAATATTTCAGGCTTTATCCTTATCAACTTCTATTTATTTGGTTTGCATTTGGGTTTCAGAGGTAACTTATGTTTATAATTTTGATATCTAATCCTGGCTATCTTAGTACAACCAGGCAAATACGTCCACACATTCATGAAGTGAATTTATTAGCTCCTACTTTATTGGTAATGGCATTAAAGTACAATCTTAACCTCTTTTTTTGTTTCTTCATCCCTTAAATTCACAATTTCAATGGTTTCTTGATAAGGTATGATTTGTTTTTTCTCTTGTTCCATCAGTCTTAATAATTCTAGGGATATTGCATGGTTTTCACATTCTTTTCATCTTCAAGTTCACCAATATAAACGTAATTTTTAAAATCAAATCCTAAAATATTATGATGATGATCTTTACATTTATTGTTTGAATACCTGAGAATGAGTGAAATGGATGAAATATAGAGAGAGTTATAGCAATGCGATGAATTAAAATAAAAGAGGTAAAAGAATTGTGACAAATGCACTATGCTTGTCATTTATTCAAATGAAAGTGGGGAAACAAACACATATACAAGACACTTAATACTCTTTACAAAAGTATTTGAATTTAGTTTAATATATTACTTTGAAGAAAATTTAAAAACAACAAGTAGCTCATTGACATACCAATTCTTTAGCTCTACATCAGAATGAGTAAGATACACCTATGGACTTTCTAGATCTTTGTTCAACTCTTTTTCACTCACCATCTATATAAAAAATTTAACGAAGATATCCTCCAATGATGGTATAGGCTTTTTTTTTGCTACATCTAGATAGATATACCCAGTTGAGATGAAAGTCTTATAAAGAGGAGGAAAAAACAAGCCTTTAGTTTCTATCTCTTGCCTAGAAAATGAGCCAACCTCTTTTCTCTTTTCTTTTTCATGAACTTCATTTTTCCTTTTTAAGTAAGCTTGTACCCCAGACCAAACTGATCATCTCTTTTTGGTATCATCCATGATTATTTCATTTCTTGTAAGTTAACTCACATTTATTGCCCTTTTTCTGTCACTTCATTAAAGGCCATCTTAAAAGCTCTAGATAGACATGTAGTATGCACCTTTGATTCTTCACCTACATAGGTTGCATTAACAAATTCAAAGGATTTAAAGGAATATTTTGGGGCTTTTTTAGCTATTTCAACATATAATGAAGTTGATTGTGTAGTTACCAGTAGGTTTTATTCACCAACAACAATGACCATCTTTTTTTCAATTATAAATTTCACCTTCTGATGTAGAGTGGAAGGGACAGCTCCTGTCATGTGAATCCATGGTCATTATAAATAACAACTATAAGAGGAAATGATATCCATGACCTAGAAAGTTATACCAAAAGTACATGGACCAATTTGAATTGGTAGCTCAATATCACCTATCACTTCATGACGAGTCCTATAGAAAACTTTAACTATCATTTGACTTATCTTTATATAAGACATATCGACTGGCAATCTAGATAGCATAGTTACAGGCATAACGTTCAAAGAGGATCCATTATCAATGAACACTTTGGCCAGTGTATGATCTTTATATCTCATGAAGGTATGTAAGGCCTTAGCATCAACCCTATCACCAGGTGAAATTTTATCATAATTAAATGATATTAAATTCTCCACTTTGATGTTTCCCACTATGCGATCAAGTTTTTCTGCAAATATATTGTGAGCTATATCAACCTCATATACTTTAAGTAAGGCATTCCTATGAGACTCACAATTTAGTAATAACAAGAGCATAAAAATTTGAGCTAGTAAACAATTCAACTATTTTACCACACTATACTCATTATGCTTGATAAGTTTTAAGAACTCATAAGTTTTTTTTTTTTGTAAATGGATTTTTACGTTCTCGGTCTAAGACTAGGGTCGAGTGAGTTTCTTTATCATTGGGTGGTTTATCTTCTTTTTCTAAGTTCATTTCCCCTTATTTTGTTTTTACTTTTCATGCTTTTTTAAGTCTTCTAAGATATAACATCACCCACTTCGAGTTATACCTTCTATACCAACTATGTTTATTGCATTTGTATCGTATGAGCCACATTAAAGGGATCCATTGTTCAAACCTTGTGATATGATATTACAATCATATTTTCAAGGGATTGCCTTATCAGTTTTGTATGAAAATAGACTAGAGACCTCAATTGTCACCTTTGGCATAGTTGTACAAACTGATTCATTAATTTTAAAACTTGATTTTTCATCATAAAAGATGGCGACAGGCTCAAAATTCATATGAACTGGCTTAACGTTTGACTTCTCTTCATAAAAGATGGTAACAGACTCAAAATTAATTCAGTAAGGCCTAGTCTTGAACAAATCTCCAGTCATAATATTCATCAAATTCTTTACATGTTACTTATAAAATTCAACTAGAAAAGAATCCATCATCTTTTGTAATTCTTGTCTGAAGTCTTCACGACTTGAAGGGAATGACCAACTGTCCTTATATAGACTTCACAAGTTTGGTCAGGATTATATATGAAATTTCCATTATCTGAGTCTCTAGATATTAAGCGAATCATATTGGCTTTCATTAGGGTAGTAAATATTTGATCTATATGGGTTTTGATCTCGCTTACTTTTCTTTTGATGTTTTAAGTTGTCTCGCTACTTAAAGCATTTACTGATCCCTCGTCATGATTGGATAATAGATAGACATCAACACTTAGTCTAGCTTTTATTGTGAAATTGAAAATCTCATTATTAATCATGTTTTGCACCTTATGTTTAAAAACTGTATAATTTTTTAGAGAATGGTCCTAAACCCCATAATGGTAGTCACAATAGATTTTGGGATCATACCACTTTAGACATGGAAGTTTTAAAGGCTATTTGGGTAATTGGGCCATCAAGTGTTTTTGAAATAGTTGAAGGAATAACTTTATGTAAGTCATAGAAATTGGATCAAATCATGGTTTCTCTCGATTATTTCAGAGTTTTTTTCTATTAAGTTTGTAGTGTTTGATTGGAGGAAAGGTCATGGTGAAATTGCTCGGGGATAAAAATTGATTTGGAAGGTAGATATCTGGGTTTACATTGGTTGGTAATGGTATGGGTTTTGAAAAATGCTGAAAGTGGTTGGGTAGAAAGGTTGGTATATGGGATATCAGTGATATGTACTATAAGGTCTTAGTTTTGATTTTTTAATGGTGATAACTTACACTTTCTTCTTTTTTCTAGGTGGTCATGTTTCTTTGATCCAAAAACATCACCTTTCGATCTTTCCATTCTTAATGACATTTTTTATTATCTCACCTATAATCACCATATCAACGAAGTTTTTGGTGATGTGACCAATGAACCTGTCACAATATGGGGCTCAAAGGGTATTAATGAACAAAATAGTTATTTTTTTCTTGAAAAGAGGAAGTTGAACTTAAGTGACAGCATTTTGTCATCTTTAGGCATACTTTTTAAAGTTGTCGCTAGCCTTTTTTTCCATGTTTTACAAGGATAGTATATATGGAGCTATATCTGTGGCATGTTTGTACTGAGTAATAAATGCTCTAGCTAAATTTTTTCATGAATGAATCCGATTATCTAATTGAATATAACATTTGACAGCTGATCTAGTATGGCTATCCTAAATATAATGGATGAGCAACTTGTTGTTATTTGTATACTTAGTTGTTTTTTGGCAAAATATGGCGATATGTGTCATAGAGCATTTGGTTTCATCGTATTTTTCAAATTTTAACACCTTAAATTTTGGTAAAATTACTAGATCTAAAACCAAACTGAGTTCACTTGCATCAACTGTGTCAAAAATATTCACACTTTCAACGGCTCATAGTGTTTCTTTCAAAAGATCAAATTTCAATTGCGCCTTTATATTTTCAAATTGTTCAGACATGCTTTTATTTAGTTTCCCTTATTCTCTTAGATCTTATAAATCTGATACCATAATTGGATCAACATGACTTGTTTCAATGTTTAGCCTAACATGTCCTTGACTCTATAGTTGAACTGTGAATGGAGGTAAATTAAGCTAAGCATATGGTTGCCTTTTAGGCTATATCATTTGTGGATGCACTTGATGAAAAGCTTAAGCATAGGATGGAGTGAACCCTAGTAATATAATGTATTTTTCCTGTAACTAGTATTTTCTTAAGCTTAGGGTTCTTTCTCGGTGGTCACTTCTTCAGCTATCCCTTTTTCTTTAGTCATTTTTTTTATCATGTCCATCATTGTAGTCATTTTTTTTCGAGTTTCTTTTTGGGACCCAATTATTTATTTTATCAAATTTTATTGAGGCTTAATCATTTGCTCCTACATCTCAAACTAGGTCTTCTCCATCTTTTTGATTCCATATGCTTGCTCATTTTTAATGATTTTGACTTGTAAACGAGTGTTGTAACAAAGATGAATGGTCTAATTTATGTTTTCTAATGGCTTAACTATCCTTACATTTGATCAAGTTAAGGAAAACTATTTGAGATTTGTTATTTCGAGGCCTCTTTCTTTTAGTCATTTTAAAAATATCTTGATACATTTTTTTTAAAATTTAACATTGAATGAAACACATGTATGATGCATGAATGCATGAATGCATGAATGCAAAGGATATGCTTATTATGTATTCATTATTTGTAAAAGATTTTAAGTTTAAACTTAAACCACTACATCACAATATCACATTACTCAAATTGCAATATTACAATCTTAAGTGTGCCATACTATCTTACTAAAGACTCATTAAACTTAAGCCATAATATTAAAATATTAAAATTTTCAAAAGAAGCGTCCTACATGCTTGTATTGTTCATAAACACTACTTAAAAAATTAGTTAAATGTTGGTTATGATGTCCTTGGTAGATTTTTTTCTTTACTTGCTTAGTTTCTTGAGCCATGTCTTTTGCTTTAAAGCTGACTTCGCTTATTTGTTCTACTAGGTAAATGGCTTGAGATTCCTTCAGCAAACATTATTCTTTCCAGCACTATGCTTTTTTGACTCTAAGTTTAAATTGATCTCTCTTTTCTCTCAAAACTTGAATGGCTTTACATTGATAATGTATTTGCTATTTCAAGTCATTTGTGAGACTTGTAGCATCTTTTTTTCTTTCACAAACTAACTAAGCTATGCTTTTTTAGACAACAAATTAGACTGAAACTATTTTGTATTCTTTTTGAATTCTTTAAGCTCAGTAGTCATCAAAATGACAAACTTATGCAAGCTTTTAGATATCTTTTTGTGTTCTTTCTCAAGTCTTATCTTTTCACTCATTAATCTCATGCTAAAGTTTCTTCCTTTCACATTCTCATTTTTTTTCTCTTTTTCAAACTTGCATTTCATAAATTTTATGTCCTCAGGGACCTCTTCATGATAGGCATTTTTTTGATGCCATGGTATCTATTCTTTAGGAGTAACTTTGCTTTTGATGCGGTGCCTCTATATATCATATAGTTGGCTGTGGCTTTGTCTATATACCCTCCATAATTTACTTTTTGGGTCTGTTTTCATTCTTTGATAATTTCTTTCACCTTTCTAAGAAATCTTGGTTCATCGAAAGAGAATTCTAATTCATGAAACCCATAAGTCATTAGAATGAACTACTCTGACCTCAATTGTCTATGAACCATTGTTGGAGCATAGCTTATACCTCTTCACGACCCTATAAGTGGAACCCATAACTTGTTACCACACTTGTACAACATGGCTTTTTGTGGCATCTATGGAACTTTTCATATAACTTATGCACTAATGAGATTTTGCAAAATCGATACTCACTCTTTCTTAGACTTTGATTCTGGCCATTCAACATTATATAATTCTTCAATTAGCCTACTTCTATTACTATAAGTAAGATAAAATTTACCCACAGGATGCTGAAAATGACTTTTTACCCAAATATATAGTAGTTGTGCACATCTTGTGAAGTGTTCTCTTCTTTTTTGATAGTGATTCAATGATCTAAAAGTTTTTGCTAGTATGAAAAAAATAGGATTAATTTTATTATTCACTTGCTCGAGGAAGTCAATTACTGATAACTCAATATACCCTAAGACTTATCAAAAAATTGTCAAGCCATAAATTGCCAAAGTTATCATTCTCATGCTTTGTTCATCCTCTAAGTATTTGACGATGTAATTGCATAAGATCTTTCACGGGATGCAATCACTTTTACCTTTTGTTTAGATATATGAGTTTGCATTCTAAGTGGGAACCTCCATCATACATGCAAGTTTTTTTTGAAATCCAAGTTTTTGACCTCACCAATAGATTTTATTTGGATTGAGGAGATGTAACAATAGTAATATAGTATATTGTTCGATCGTTGTGGTCATATTTATCTCGTTGAACATGAAACATCTATAACTAATGAATCAAACTAAACTAGAGCCCTTATTAGCTGGTTTTCCATAAGCACCTTAAGGAGTGAAGCATTATGACCATATTTTTTTCTTGAAAGCCATCTTCTTAAGGTTGTTACACAGTACCGGATCTTGACCAGCTCAAAGATATTATTTTGCTGAAGCCTCCAATTGATTTTTTCAGGCAAAATATCCTTTTCAAATTGTTTCAAAAAGTTTCCCATTCTGCTTTGGGTTTTTAACGATAAAGTTATCACCTCATTAGCTTCTTTATACATGGTGGGTTTTGAAGTTGAGAACATCATGATGGTGTTTCCAAAGTACGACTAAAAATCTTCTAACTAATATTAGCATATTGACAAGCATATCCCATATGTAAATATTTATTATGATGCATGATCATGAAACAAAAAGAAAGCGAAACAACTTAGGGTTAGTAATAGTATTAAAATAAATATTCCTTCATATGTCCTAATTTAAACTACAATATACAAAAATGGTATGGCTTTATCTAAGATTGCTTCCTTAAGTTCATTATATACAAGGTTTGGTATTTAACAAAGGCTAAAAAGGTTATAAAAAAAGATCCGTACATCTATTCTGAACTAGTAAGGCCCTCGATCCTCGTCTATAACAGGCTATCTATAAAAGGGTTCAACTTGAGTGAAAATATTTTTCTAACCCAAGTGGAGGCATTAGAACCTTACAAAAGTGTAAATACTCCACTTCCTCAAAAAGAGATAGATTCAGGAGCTCAAGTATAGAGCTTGTGCATGAACGTAAATTTGCGCGTGTGTGAAGGAAGATAGCAATTATTGATTGAAATTAAATCAACAATATAAATACATTAATATAAGACAAGTAAAATAACTTAATTAATCATAACAAAACTAAATAAAGCCATCAACTTTTTTTTGCCCTTTTTTTTAATTTTATTTTTATTCTAAAATGAGATAAGGAATTAAAATTAAATATCGAAAAGATCATAAAATCAAAGTTTGGATGACATATGCTTAATTTTTGGCTCTATTTTTATAAATTGGCTCTATTTATAGAACCAATTTAGAGATCAAAATCTCATATTTTTTGAGTTTTGTGGACTTTCCGGGGTTATCACAGGCTTTATTGAAATCTCAGAGGCCAAAAGTAAGGTAAGGACGCTGTCAGAGAAGTTGAATATTTCAATGGAGACTTCTAGTGCATTAAATATGCTGTGACTTTGATGAAGGAAGAAAGAACAATAGGAAAGAAGAAAAGAAAAAAAATAAAGATGTTTGAATGAATAATAATAATAATAAATTTTTAAAAGTTTAATAAAATTAAAAATAACTTAATATAAAATTAACTCGATATATTTGATTAACGCATTTGATCAAATTCGAATAGAATCAAAAATTGGTTCAAATTTATTTAGACTTAATATTTGATTTTTTGAATAAAATAGATGTCAACAATACCAACCCATTCCATATATATTTTCCATATAAAGATACAATAATATTATTTTTTTCACATTTATGAAAGTTAAATGTTTAATTTTCTTAAAATATTGCTTATTTATGTATGTAATTCTTTATACCATTTGCTTTTGAACGCAGAAATTATATAAATAGTAACAGTACGATGAAATAAAAAAAAAAAAAAAAACCTAAAGGAATCATGCTTACTTCCTTAATTATCTCCCTTGGGTTGCTTTCCGGATTAAGAACCCGTCTAGATAATCATTATATATCTATAACCAGCGCCAAGGGCACTTGGACTTTTCTAAAATATCCATACATGACTCTTGTCTAACTTTAATTAGTAGACAAAAGCTGTACCAATTGGATTCAAGGGTGAGGGTACATTTATTTATTTATTTATTTTCATATATTTGAAGGATTGAATCTTTGAATTCATACATGTAGAATATTAATTGGACACGGATACTTAAGAAATTAAGGGTTAAAGTAACATAGGACAAAAAATATGGCTCAAACTTTGAATCTCTATTGTAACTTGGTCCCTTGCTAGGCAAACCTGGTGGCCACAATTAATTGGATTCAACCCTGCTATAGTTCTGTACAAAATCCCAATAGTCATCAGGTTTTATAGCTAGAAATTAAAGTCATCACCTGATTTGACTGATTTAATTAGCCCAAATGATCATATATAAGACTCTTGTGGCTGTGACAATAACAGTTAGGTCCCAAGTTCCTGTGCATTTTAATTTCTCAGATATATACCAAGCATTAACTTGCATGCATTTTGACCTATATATTGAGACTTGAAGCGAATGTTTGTTTGGTATACAAAGTTGAAAAATATTAAGTGACAGTTGATATCAGATTGGATATCCTAAGATTAAGACACCATGAACTGTTTTTCTAGGGTTTATTTAGGGTTTAGAGAAGGTCAAGTCCTTTGACTGCATGAGTAAATAGTGAAAGTGGGTGAATTCTGGGATTTGAGTTCAAAGGGAGAGGAACAGAGAGGGAGGGAGAGACAGAGTTAGGTTGGGTATGAGAGGACAACGGGGCTATTAGTAAGCCTGAAAATACGGGTCAAACAAGAATGGATGTTGCCATTTTCCTTAAAATCTAAGCAAACTTATCACTAGTTTAATCCTCTCAAAAATATACCCTTTTCTCTCTGACTTTCTTCCCTCCCTTTCACCACCCACTTTGATACAACATTTCTCATAAAATTACAAATACAACCAAGCAAAACGCCCAATTTCACAAATTTTCTATGAAAATTAACATATATTTCTTTAAAATCTAATTTGCATTTATTTTTATGAAATTACTGGTGCAAGCAAAAATTATGATTATAATTTAGTGTTAAGCATCGCATATAAAAAAATTATTGAATCAAACCAATTAATGAATCCGTACATAAAATTTTGGGACTTGAAATATAAACAGGATATATAACAAACAACGTTATAACTTGTTAAACTTCCTATATAAAATCAATTTATTGTTATATATTATGTATTTGGATATAAGATCAAAAAATTATTAAAAAAATAGAATGTCACTATAAATTCAAAAGTAAAATTAATGTGACAAATTGCATATCCCTTAATTTATATATAGTATTGAGGTTAAAAAGGGGTAAAATTCTAGAATTGTAATGCTTTCCATTTGTGAAAATGTTGGTGGACTGTCTTCCTATATATAAGCATGAGATCAATCTCCTCATGGAACCTGAAACCTTGTTTTGCTGTAAAAGATCTATAATATTCTTGAGGTTGTCCAATCTTTTTCTGTGAACATCAACGTGACAGCGTGTTGTAATTTTGAGTGAGCTCCTGCAAGCCGCATGAAAGCGACTAATTAATTTCATTTTGTTATTTCAGATTTTCTTTGTATATCATGTTGGGCAATAATTACGCTACGAACTTCGATTGAATTTAAATTTAATTACTAACAAGGAAAATGAAGCTCCAAACTTTTGCTACATTGCTTTATTGCATATGATTCCCCCTAAGAAGAAGAAGTCCTCTCTTCTTTGAATCCTATATATTAATAAAGAGATTTTTTTTTTTTGGCACAAAGGAGACGAAATTTTAAGAAAAAAAAAATCAGGAAAGAGAAATTAATTTAAAAAATATGAAATATGAAATATTTTTTTTCTAAACTTTATACATAGTAGTTTAGAGTTCAAACTTTAATTAAACACCCTCAACTTTTTTTTTTGAAAATATGTATGTGAAAAAATTATTGGGTTTGAACTTTGAAGTTTGAACTAGACAAAAGAATAATTCTTTTCCATCTCAGTATAACACCCTTTCATTCTAGAGATTCAAATACGAAACTTCTTAACCTTTAGGAAGTTCACTGAGCTAGGAGTCGGGGATTAAAAAATCCTCATTAAAAGATTTGTATAATTCTGTATTTAGATTATGTAGATTTTGATTTCCATCAATCTTCCTTTACCTTAGCTTAAAATCGAGTGATCATAGTGTGACGACACTACTATATATAATGAAGTTGTAGAACAATCTACAAGTTGTTGGTGTTATCTTAAAAATTGAACCTCTAGTCAACAAAAGCTGTCATGATCAATTAAATTATTTAGGGGAATGTAAAAAGAAAAAAAAAAAAAAAAGAAGCTTCATGTCCATGTTTGATGCATTAGCTACCTTAGCTTATTTTAATTCAACATCTTCAAAAGGAGGCTGCTCTCACTGGAACCAGGTCCACACATAAGGTCTCTTGGCCATCTTGAAACAACAAATTGCGGGTAGTACACGGCAATTCTGATAATAATTAAATTTCATTTTTGGAACTAGATCCCCAAGACATGGTCCTTTTAGTGGAGAGATGGGTTCTTGATATTTGACAAGAAACTAACATGCCAGTTCTTGAAACCACATTTCTATGATCATCAATATTTATATATGCTAGAAAGGCGTTGGAGTGCCGGGTAGATCTAATAATTTGTGTATTTATATTATGTAAAATAATAAAAATTTATATATTCATATTATATTTTACACTAAAATTATGAATCATAATTTTTGTCGAAATAAAAAATACGAATATTTTTTTTTTATTAAATTCATATATGTTTTTTACTAAAAGTTTTATCTATGTCACTTTCATATCTTTTTCGTATTGTTTTCATGTTATATTTTAAATTGTCTTATTTAGATATAGCTATCCACCATATTTTTATATAAAATTTATCAAATTAAAAAAATGAAAGGAAAGAAAAAATAAACGAAATGAAACATGGATATCTTAATTAGCTCATTTTTCTCTTAAAATTAATCTAAAATAAATAAATATCAAAAACAAAAAATGAAAAAAGTGGAAAAAAAGGTATATGAAAAAAGTGGAAAAAAACTCAAAATGATTCAAAAAAGAAAAATAAGAAAAAGAGCTAATAGAGGTTGCTACACTGAAATTTTATATTGAGTTTAAAATTTAAATTTCTTAAATTAAGATAAAAAAATTACTTTATTAATATAATATATATCTAAAATTATAAATAATAAAATATATATCTTTATATACATCTCAAAATAGGTTAAGAAAAGATACCATAAACATGTTTCCGATCCAATCTTTAAAAAAAAAAAAAAATTAACCCACTTTAACTCAATTTCGATTTAAAAAAATTGTCTCTTATCAAAATGAGATGGACCAAAATTTACCATATACAAATTGTGCTGATACCTTTATCAGTACGTATATCATTTAATTAAAAATATAAAGAAATGAAAGGTAAAAAACTAAATGTGGTGTCACGAGGACACATTCATAATTTGTTTTTTTTTTGCAAAACTACTCTTATTAAAAAGACAAAAAAGGAGAAAAGAAAAAAAGAAAAAAAAGTTTTTTGAGGTACTACATAGACATTCCAATTAAGTAGGGACATATCGGATACAAATTATTTTGTCGTTCTTATTCATTGGCTCCTTTTATCGTAAAATTTATCTAATTAAAAAAAAAATTAAAGTGTTACATGAGTGCCTATATCATTTTTTCACAAAATTTATTTAAATAAAAAAATAAAAAGCATCAAATGACTAGCGGAGACCTCAATTGAAAGTTAAACAAACGTTAGATAGATGGATTATATCTTAATTATATATAAATAAAATATTTTTATTAAATTAAAATATTAAATTATAGTAACTTTATTAATATAATATATATAAATATAAAATTAAATAAAATTATTAAAAATATAATTTAGTATATATAGTTAAGGCAAGATAAAACACTCCAAACCTACTTTTAACTCAACCTATTTTTTTGTGAAAAATCTTGATTTGATCCCAAATAAAAAAAATGCATCAGTCGTATTTAGACAAATTGAAACTCATTAAATACAGATTATTTTTATTATCTATACCTCTATTAATATTTTTTTTTAAAATATTAATTACCAATTACATTTGTTGTTCATTTACCTTATTAAAAAATATAAAAAACAAAGAAGTCAAAAAAGCAAAAAAGGTGTCACGTTTACAGATATGTTGGTGTTTTTTTTAGAAAAATCTAACTAAAAAAAAGGGAGAAAGTCAAATTGCCATTCGACATCAATGATAACGAGTATTCCTTACAAAATTTATATCATATATTTTTATTTTGTATTTTAATTTTTTCTTTTATATTTAATAGAATTTTTTTGTTTATATTTTAAATTTTTTAGAGCCAATTCGTATCGATTAAAAAAATCCTTTTATAATATCCGTTTACTTATACCACAAAACTAAAAAATGCCCAAAAAAATCAAATTTAAATGTTAATACCTTTTTTTAATAAAATTATCTAATTAAAAAAGGGTACAAAAAGTTATTTTTAATCAATAAAATAAAATTGGCCCAACTTATAAAAATAAAAAATTTTAAAAATATTTATTAAATATAAAAAAGAAAAAACTAAAAAATAAGGAAAAAAGAAATAATGATAAGAAAAAAATAAAAAAGAAAGAAAATTGAATTGGCATGTAATGTTAATAATGATAATTTTTTTTTAAAAAAATTAACATTATGGATATTTAAAAGACTAAAAAAAGATAAGTTAAAAAAAATTTAATCTGGATATAACATTGGCATCTCTATTAATATTTATTTTTAAGAAATTATCAAATAAAAAGTAAAAAAATAAAAATATTTATTAATAAAAAATTATAAATAAAAAAGATTAAAAAGTAAAAGCGAAAAAAAATCGAATGACTTAATATGAGCCATGCCTATGATATCAAATGTCTCGTTCACAAAAAATAAAATTTAAAAATTTATTTATTAAATATATATAAAAACTAAAGTTAAATATTGAGAAAGAATGATTTAATATGTAACATATCTTTGAGATCAAATGTCTCATTCACAAAAAAATATAATTTAAAAATTTATTTATTAAATATATAAAATAATAATAAAAAAAAACTAAAGTTAAATACTGAGAAAAAAACATGTGGCGTACATTGATCTCAAGTAAATCAAACAAAAAATATATATATATAATGGATTAATTAAGCTTTTTTAAAGAGAAAAAAAATTTGATATAAAGTGGATTTCAACTAAAAATAAAAAATATTTATTAAATAAAAAATAAAATACGTGTGGTATCAAAAAAAAGTGTAAAAAAAACATGTCCAAAAACAATTAAAAGTGGGTAACACTTTTTAAAAATTTATGAATTAAAAAAATAATTTAAAAATAAATAAAATGAATGCCACCAAAAAATTAAATTAGTGGATCCCATTACTTTAAAAAAATTATGAATTTAAAAAGGAATTAATATTTAAAAAAAAGAGGTCCCACTGAAAATTTAGACAGTGTGCCCCTCTTTTAGAAAATTTATGAATTTAAAAAATAATTTAAAACAAAAAAAAAATTGATCCCATCAAAAAAATTTTAACAATAGACTTCACGAAAAATATAAATAATATATTAATACTCATAAGTTATTCGGGTTTGATTCAAATAAAAGTCGAATTCGACTCAATTATTATTGAGTCAATTCAAATTCAAATAGCTTAAATATCGATCGAATTGAGTTTGAATATTCTTATACCTGATTCGAGTTGTTCGTGAGTTTAATTGAGTTTTTATATTTTAATATATTTTAATTGATAAAATATTTCAAACTCAAGTTCGAGCTCAAGCATAAATAATAAAACTTTTGTCGAATATAATAGTCAAGTTTATTTTTACATATTGATTGAGCCTAACTGAATGAGCTCAAGTAATTTAATTTTTATCTCGAGTAGAGCTCAAGTTAAAAAAAATAAAACTCGATCAAATTCGAACCGAATTTTAAGTCTCAAATTTGAAGTCGAGCTTGAACTAAAACTTAATTTTATATCGACTCGAATTCAATCGATTACATTCTTAAATATCATTGTATTAAAAATTTTTAAAAAATAAAACAGTAAAACGTGTCACGTAAAGAAAATAACAAAAAAAAAAAAAAAAGAATCGATGCTCGACTAAATAGCAACTTCCCCGTCTGCATGATTTATATATTAGATTTGACTTCATAACCTAACCTTTGACATAACTTGTTTTAGTTGCAATATTGTTAACGGAAATATGCAAACAAGTTTTCAAATTGTAATTAAAACAAACAAAATACATGATCCTTAATTAATTAGAATCGGTTTGACTAATATTTTTATCTCATGAATAGGTCTTTAATAATCAATAAAGAATTAAATATTAATTTTAATATTTTTAAATATATAATTTATTCAATTTAAATTATAAAATGAAAAGTGATTAAATTTTTTTATATTTAAAATTATTAAGATTCAAATTTTAATTATTAAAATTAAAAATTTATCACTTTATTAATAAATCACAAGATTTTTGACAAAGTGATCAAAACTCAATTCTAATTATATCTCTAAGAATAGAAACCTAATCTCTATATCAAAATTAATTCAAGTTCCCTATTGATGTTATATATTATTAAAAATTATAGTCTTCACTTCGAAAGCATATATGCAAAAATGGTACTTATATTTTGGAAGGTGATGTTCAAAATTTATCCGGTGACATTAAAGAAAAAAAACGAAAATGTTTTTAATTATAGTAGCTCATCGTAAAGGTAAGCTGCTAGATTTGGGTCTGTCCTGAGGAAGAAGCAAAGAGCACAAGTGGCAGAGCCAATTTGAAGAGTTTGATTTTCCAAAAGTCAAAACATTTAAGGAGTCGCACGTGAGCAAGCAGTGATAGAGCTGACATTTATACTACAAGTAACAACATATCACCTCTTCAATTTCTCTCTCTCCCTCTCCTTTGCTTCCATTGAAGCTCTCTCTCAAAGCACTGCTCTTCCCTTTCTTCAGCAAATTGTAATTCAGGGAATCCTCCTACATCAACTTCAACAAGGAGGAGAAACCGACAAAATTTAGCTTCTTTGTTTCTATTCTCAAACTTAATATGATTACATCCTTTTTGTCTATATTTCATTTTTATACAAAAAGTGGAACATACCTTTCCCTTTTATATCTTGCCTTTTAAGCACTCTTTTCCCTTCTCTCATTTTCATTTTTTTCCTTCTCTTCTCTTACTTTCTATCTCTCTCTCTCAGCCTGAGAAAATTGTTCTTCATACTTGAGAGCATGCCTGAATGTCCAGAGAAAGGTAAGAAGTAGAAATCTTATCTTAATTTCTGCGATCATTATTAGAGCTTAGACCTATTTTCCTTGTATTCTGTTGGAAGCATATATAATTTCTTCATTTTCTTTCTTAACTATTCAATCTTCTTTTTTTTCATAATATATATAGTTAATACGGTTAGAGACATCTCTAATTCTCTGTCCAAGACGATCTTATTTAAGAGATAACAAAATTCATTTATATCAATAAAACTAATTTATTGGTATAAATATATATTTATACCCACAGTAATTACTCATTGTTTTTTCTTGGTGCAATATATTTACGGAGAGAGTTGACGAGATAGGCAAAAAGATCAAGAGAGAAGCAGATGTTTCATCTAATCATCAGATGGGGAGAAGACACATGTTGGGTCCTCCTGGAACCCTAAATACCATTACACCTTGTGCTGCTTGCAAACTCTTGAGGCGTAGGTGTGCTCAAGAATGCCCCTTTTCTCCATATTTCTCCCCCCATGAGCCCCAAAAGTTTGCTTCTGTTCACAAAGTCTTTGGTGCTAGCAATGTCTCAAAGATGCTAATGGTAATTAAAACCCTAATTCCTACATATATTTTCAACTTTATTTAGCTTTTTTAATTAGTAATACAATCAAAGTGCCTTCAGACTTTGTGTGGGCCTAATCTCTTTCACGGGGATGTGCATTCATGAATTTTCTTTTCTTTTATTTGGTTTGCTCTGATGATGTCTTTCATGGTGTAACTCAGGAAGTACCGGAAAGCCAAAGAGCTGACACGGCGAATAGTCTTGTTTATGAGGCTAATGTGAGGCTAGGAGATCCTGTCTACGGGTGCATGGGTGCAATTTCAGCTTTGCAGCAGCAAGTTCAATCTTTACAAGCTGAACTAAATGCAGTAAGGGCTGAGATAATAAAATACAAGTATAGGGAAGCTAACCTTATATCCTCTTCCCATGTAGCCTTGCTCTCTCCTGGTGTTGTTTCAATTGCTGCACCACCACAACCAGCACCAATACAGCCACCAACTCCACCACCTGCTCTTCCTCCTACTCCTACTTCTTCCATGTACACCCAACGTACCACTACGGCAGACTATAGCACTATTTCAAATGAAAATGTTTCCTACTTTGGATAAAAAGTATTACCTAGACTACTGAAATTAAAATATCCCATTTATTTTTCTCTATTATGAAGCAAATTGAATAAAAAGAGGAAGAGATGAGTATTCTTGTTTCATTGCTTTGTCCTATTTAGTCACTCAGATATTTCTGTCTAGCTTGCTCCACAATTGAAGTCCATATATGCCTTTACCTATAATTGTTGGTTGATGTGTTTCTTTCTTCTATATTTGTTTCTTATCATATATTAACTTTCTTGTTTTCCACTTCTCTTTTTTGTTTTCCTTAATGAATAATATGGCCACTAACATATGAGGAATGGAGAATATACATTCTCTAACCACAAGAATTAGTTTCTTTTTTCCTTAATGATATGCATGTCAAGTACTTCCATGTATAATACCAACTTCTCATGTATTAAGCTTCTCTTTAAAAAAAAAAATATACTTCGAATTTGGGGATTTGAACCAACTCTTGGAATAATATGATACATGCATCTACCGTTGAACCAAATGCTTAGACTTTTTTAAGCTTCTGTTTCAATTTCCCTTTTTGTGTAGAAAAAAATATTAGTGGAATGAGATATCATACCCTAGATGTAAACTAAGTCCCCGTTTGGATTCCACCGCACCTTTAGTTGAATATAAATGTCAATTTTAGTGAAATCAAATCAGTATAAATTTTTCATTAATTTTTTTTCAATCACAATTACAATTTTTTTTTTCAATCACAGTTATAGTAAATTTTATTATTATTTTTAATTTCACTGCTTATCCGAATAGAACCTAATTCGCATTGGCAAAGAGAAGTAATTCTAGTTGTAATGTAAAATAGGTAGATACTAGTTGAATTTTTTTATTGTGTTTGTTGGGGAAAGAACAATCTTGAGCTCATTGCACGTGAAGGACAGTCAGTGAGCACATGCTATTCCGTGCCATTGAAGGATCTAAAATAAGATGGAGGAGACAAAAGGTATTGTTGTGATCATCCCCATGAAGGTTAGAAACTTCTAAGGAATTTTTTTAATGTGTGTGGATTGTAGAAAGCATGCAAAAATAACATATGTTTTCTCATTTTATAATTCCCTTTACCTCTCTTCTTTGGCTTACAATGGATTACGATGGCTACAAACATTAAAAAAAATTGTTAATTAATATATATGTAGATATATACTAGTGTTTTTACATTTTCTGATGCTAAAGATGTTTCACTCTTTTTTCCTAACTTTCTTGGTTGTATAGAAAATTTTTTGTAGTAGGTTTGGCCTTTTTCAATCTTCTTTTTTCTGTTTGCCTTATAATTTCTTCTTTCTCTTTATTTTCTTGATATTCGTAGATATCCACAGTAACTTACTTTTTTACGAGTGCTTAGTGAAAAAAGTTATGGGTGTGCTTGGGTTTTCACCTTTTATTCTTTGAATTTTTGCTAGACGATGAATTTGATAATTTAAAATATTTTTCTAAAATGCTACCGACACGAAATGAGATATGTAGGATTAATCTTGGTTCAAATATTGGTTGGCACTTCTCAATGTTGTACGCATTTAATTAATAGGGAAAATAGAGAAAATAATAGGAGAATTGAATAATGGTGCAATTAAGCAGAATCTATTGAGAATCTTTTATGTATTTTATGTATGTATGAATTGTGTATTACATTTGATGGAATCATATAATAGATATCCTCAGGTTGAGTCTCTAGAATCCCAAGATGTAATGGAATTTGGTATCATGTCACGGTTGCTTAAAATCATGGCATCTCACCTTGTCCTTATACAACTCACTTTCATTTTTTCTTTTTAAAAATTTCCCTCATTAATATATAAAAAATTTTCAAGTGGAGATTCTACTCTTTCTTTCTCCATCTGCCCAAGTTCTACAATGTGAGGTCTCTACTCAACAAAGGATGGTTGGAAATTAACCGTATAGAAACAAAAAGAGGAGTAATGTATATTAATTGTGATTTGCGATCATTAGTGTGACATTCAAAGATAATAAGAGAGACAAGATTAGTTTTTTGAAATTAATAAGCAAAACTAAGAAGACCAACGTTAGGTTTTTATTTTTTGGTAAGACAGTCAGGTTGTTCTCGAGTTGAAATTACACTTTTTCACATTGATATAGTGAGTTTTGTGCAGAAAACTTTTTTTTGGCATTTTAATTTTTTTTAATAGTTCGCTATAGTTAAGAGAAAATTTTAAACTTTGATTGTTTTCTATTTTTTTTTTCTTTGTACCTTCTTTGATCCAGTGGGTATTTGTTGCCAGCTGCTTTCATTTTGTCAATGTGTGATTTGTAGGAGGCAAAGTTGAAATGTTAGTGAGTGAAGGAGCAACCTGATATATAGTAATTAGTTCGGTTTGGAACCAGCAAGCATATAAATTACTTTCAAATTTCAATTGTAATATACCAAAATGAAAAATATAAAATCAAAATCTTACCCCATATTTGAAGAATGTTTGTAGTGGTTGGTGTTATATCATTGTCCTTAATCAGCCTCATATATATGCTATTTAATATATATATTTTTTATATTGGATATAATCATGTGTTTAAAAAACTCTAAGTTGATGCTCCAATCATGTACACATTTCTTTTTTTTTTTTTTTTTTATTTTGGAAGTCGAACCCACTCTTTGATTTAAATGAAAAATATATGCATTTATTATTAGTCAAATGTTTAATGTTTAGGTGTTAATATACATATTTCAACCGTAAAAAATATATATTTACATTTATGAAATTCTCATATTATAAATGATTTTTTCTATCATCAATTTAAATGAGGTGACCACTATTACTTGTAGGCATTTAATTTTATCCAAAATAATCAAAACTGATATCGATATGAACCAGTCAAGCATTCCAATTAAACTGATCTTGTTCACTCAAAGTCAACTCGTTTGATTCAATTGCATGAATAAAGTATGATGTCAGTTATATGGTTCCAATTCCAATTATTTGAATTCCATGACAATTAGGCTTAAAAGCCTAAAATCAATTTCAATTACCATTGGCCCAAATTCAACATCTTTAGCCCAAAACCCAAGGTCCAATTTTCATATTTAAGGCACAATGTTATTTCTTTATAATTAGTTAAATTTTAATAACTAAATAAATAATTAAAAAATACTGAAAAAATAAGGAAAATATTTTTTAAAAAATCTATAAAATTGGGTGCCGTGCACACCACCAAGGCTTGGCCACCCTAGAGCTCTAGCCCTGCTGAGCCTTCCTCTACTCTGCCAACTCTACCCTGCAAGCCACCCTAGCGCCACCATCTATAGCTAAATTCAGTTGCCATCAACTTATCTATTAGCCTTGAATTGATTTCTATTTTGAAATGATAAAATATTAAGCTAAATAAGAATGATTAAGATTTTGAAAAAGATTTATTTATTACAAGTTCTTAAGTTTTATTATTTTGGTATTAAATAAATAATATGATTTTCAAAGGTTAAACAAATCTTTCTTTTTTTTTTCTTATTTCTCAAATCAAATGTATCTTTAAACATTATTTATTTAAGTTTAAATAGAAGTCTAATTATTGTTTTTAAAGTGAACTTATTCATTTTGGACTCAATATAATTTTGATAATATTGGTTTTGAGAAATAGCTTAACTTAAGAAAGTTGTTTTATAAAAATAAAATTTTCCAACATTGAATTTATTTTATTTTATTGTATTAATTCACAATGTTTTAATATTAGATTTTTGTATGGTTGGAAAGCTCTTTGATTCTACTTTCTAATGGATTAAACAAAATCAAAATCCAAATTTTTTAAGAAAAGATTTTGAATTTTTACTAAATACTATGCAGTTATTTAAAAACTGCACAAAAGGGTAGATTTGAAAATTCACTATAATTCTAATACAGTGAATTAGGTGATGAATTTTATATTGATAAAAATTCCTTTAAGTCTAGTTTCTAAATCTTTAAACAATTCTTGATTTAGAGTTGTATAACTTAAGATATGATCAAATTAGTAAGTAAAGTACAAAATGAGAGACTACCAAGGCACTGTTCGTCCAGAGTCACTGGGAATACAAAACCTAGCTAACCTAATCGATTGGGTATCAAAACCAATCAATCCTCTTTGCTGTAATGGTAAAAAATTGAGCGAAATTCAAGAACTAATCAATCCCTTCATCCCAAACAAGCTTCAATAGCTAATTTCAAAGGAAGAAAACATGGTTTTTCATTTCCCAAGTATTCCCAACGGCTATTTCCTCTATTCCTCTATAAATTGGGCATTCTAACACACCAAGGATGTTGATGAATTAAAAGAATAAAATCAAACAAGTCATATTTTCATTCTTTAAAAAAAAATCAATAGTCTTAGAGCTTAAATTCAATATCCTTTTTATATCTTGTATCCAAAATATTGTTGTCTTTCATTCACTATTTTTTTTATACTTTATTAGGCAAACACACAACCTTGAGAGGTATTTTGATTTACAAAATTCATTTGGGTTATCTTATAAGTAAGATGTGAGGTATCCTCTTGATTGTGTAAAGGTAGAGGTTTTTATTTTAATCTTTAAAAAGAAAAAGTTAAGGTTGTATAGATTAGTGGATTGAAGCCTTGTGTGGACAACTAAGAGAGAGGATGTATGTTCCATGTGGAGAAGAACCGAACTTCTATAAATCCTTATATTTGATTTCTCTATCCTTATCTCTTGATTTTAATTATAGTTTATATTTGCTTTCAGTTCATCAATTTATTGTTATTTGTATCATATTTTGATATCGATTTTAATTTTCATTCAATTATGTTAAAATCTATTATTGGAAAAAAATTTGGAGAGATCCAATTTACCCCTTCTTGGATCACCATCTCACCTAAAAAGTTAACAATTGGTATCAAAGCGTTGGTCTCTTTTTGTAGGTTTAACCACATTGAGTAAAGATCCTATTGCTTAATTTAGGTTTCAATATAGTGAAGAAGTCCTTGAAGCTCTTATGATCGAAAATTTTGAATTTAGTAAATAAAAAATAAGAATGAAAATGCACATCATGTCATAAAATTTTAGAGCTTGGTTAATGATAGAAAGAAGTCTTGGAATTCCTTTAAATAATGCAACTATATAATGCAAGTGATGAATGATGCTAAGGTAAAATACTTATTCTATAGAGCTTTTGACTCCTACAACTATAACATATTATCAAAGTGCTCAATCTCAAATGAGATATGAGATAAGTTGGACGAAATACATAAAAGACAACAATCCAACCAAAATGCATCATGTCTCATGACTGTTAAAGATTCAGAGGTAATCTCTAATTCTATTGATTCAAATTCATATACTTTTGATGAATTACAAGATGCTTATAATAAGCTATATGTTGAATGTGAATTAATGAAGAGAAAATATAAGAAAATGATTTCAAAATTGAATGTTGAAAATAATTTTTTGATGAATATAAAAAATATTTTGAAAAAAATGAAAAATGAAAAATAGATTTTGAAATCTCTTAAAATATAAATGAATTTTTTTTTAAAAAAAATATTGTTTTGAAAATTTTTTTTTAATGAATTGATGAATGAAAAACAAAAGCTTATAAAGAGTTCATTAAATACTAAAATGATTAAATGTAATGTTTATCATTTTTATGGTCATACTTCACTTGCTTATCCTATTAGAAGAAAATTCCCATTTAGAATTAGATAAGTATGGGTTCCTAAAGGAATAAGAGACTTGGTGACTAACTTTTAAGGACCCAAAGTAATTTAGGTACCAAAAATCAAATGAGATTATCTCTTGTAAGTGTGCTAGAGCAAAGAGCTATGATGTGATATTGAAGATTGAATATCCTAGGCACACAATGGAGATGGGTAACTTTTAAACTTTTATTTTAAGTGAATATAAAATTAGTTTTCTTTTCTTGTTGAACATTAAGTGCTTAATGGTTATTGTTATATGCTTTATTGATATATTTTGAATATACTAATTTTATTTGATATATGTAAGCTTGAATTGAGTATGCATTATTATTTTGTTTTTTGAAAGTGAGATTTTAATATATTCCTTATGTTTGTTGATATTGTGTCTAATACTTATTTGCTTGAGATACATTTTTAGGAGAATTCATTATTGTTCTAATAGATTTGTGGGATTGCATGTGAATGCTCTTGATATTGGGATTGCATGAATGATCTTGATATTTGGATATTACTTGTGAAATTGCTATTGGTACTTGATGTGATTAATTGTGTGCTAAATTATTTTTGTATTTATGTACAAACTTAGGGGGATCACTAAAAGCTTAATGATTTTGAAATTTTTTGTTTTGCTTTAAAAGTGATTTTTGCTAAAGTCAAGCCTTAAAATATGAAATTTTGTTTTAGTAAGCTTTTAATTGTAAAATGAATTTGAATATCATGAATTCAATGATTTAAACTTGATCAAATAAAGAAAACTTGATAACTTGTAATGGTTTTAATTTTTCATAAGTGCTATAGTTTCAAAGGATTTTAGAGCTTAAAATATTAAATCTTATTTTTGAATATTTATGGGCATAAAAACCATTTAGGCTTTTTCAAAGTGTGATATAAAACTTTTCTAAATGGTTTGAAGAGCTTAAATGTGATTTTAAACATATTTGTCCATCTTAATAGCCTTTTTCAAGGAAATATAGGGTTTAAGAATTGACTTTTTGATTTTCTTATTTCTAAGATCAAATGACCACTTGAACTACTTTGTTTCGTTATTTGAAACTTGTTGAAAAGGTTCAAGGTGGTTAAAAATGAGCTTGACTAGTTTTGAGATTTATTAAGGTATTTTTCAAGCAAAAATGAGTTTTAAAATGCAAAAATCAAATTTCTAGACATATTAAGCTTTCAATGAATTTCCTATTGTATTTTGTATAAATATATTTGTTTGAATGATTTTGGCATAATGAAAATGATTTTTGTGATTTTTATGCATATTGATTTGTGATTGTTGACCATGCCTATATAACCATAATGTTTGAAATTCTCCACTTATTGGTAATGCTTGAATCTTGTGAAATATTATTTAACATTGATTATATTATTCTCAATTTTTTTAACTCTTGATTTGTGATTTTAGAAATTGATGATCATCTTATGCTTAAATCATAAACATTGATATTTGATTGTTCATATTTTGATTTCTTATGGAATAGTCTTGAAATATACTTTAATTCTTTATCCTTATTAATTCAAGATTTATTTTTTTCTCTTGTGTTGATGAATTGATGAATTTTATGTGCTTAAAAAATGTATATTGATTCTTTGTTTATCTATGTTTTTGGTCAAGATATGTGCTTATATGATGATTGGTTCAACTTGACCTTAATACTTGTGATTTTAAAGTGCTTAAATTGTTTATTTTTTAATGTGTGAAAAACTTTTGCGATATGCTTGCTCTTGTGCTTAAATGTTTTATTTCTTAATTTGTGTTTTTAAATTAATAAACTAATTGCTTTTTAAAATGATATGTGTTATTGGTTCATCTATTATTCTTGTCAAGTGTGTGATTATGAGCTTTACTTGACATGCTTGCAATATGACTTAGTGAGTGATTTTTTTATGGTGCTTATTTTTACCTTAAGTTATTGTCCATTTTGGCCTATGATTTGTGTTGACATATTTATTCTTTTATGATGAAATTTTCTTAAATTTGTTTGGATGATAAATATATCTTCCTTGATTTTTTAATTTTTACATGGCTTAATATTTGTCTTGACATATTCTTTGGTGATTTATTGAATATACATGAATATTAAATATATCTCCATTGTGTTCATTATTTCTAAATGATCTAGAAAGGAATTATGTTTTGCCCATTACTTGAGAACTTTTGCATTAGTGCTAATATTGAGTTATTTGATGTTTGATTTGATACATGGCCTTTAGCATAAGTTTATAAAGTATTTTTTATGAAATATATCTCCCTTACAATTTACAACTTGTGCGTAGTGAATAAATTTTTTTTTGCCTATAACAACTTAGAATATGGAATTGTTTTCTAACAATTGGAATAATTTTTATCAATTGATTTTCTTGATGCTTCTGACAAAATCTTTTGTCAAAAAATTTTCTAAGTCTATGCTAGGAGAACTTGAAATGAGCATGAACGAGTCAATATTTTTTTTGAAGTTTCAAGAATAGCAAGCAAAGCAACTTCATCAATCAAGCCTAAGTACATTAAAGATTTGCTCAAAACTTTTGGAATGAAAAACTCAAAACTAAATGAGCACATCAATATAGCTTGATAATGATAAAAGTAATTGTATTGACTCTATGCTATGTGTCTATACATGCTTACTTTGATTGTGTGCAAAAATGAGATATTGTGCTAAAACATATGAATACATTGCACAAATTAATCACCAAGCAACTTGGTAGATATTGTTCTAATATTTTTGAAAGCTTTAATTGATTAACACACTTTCATTAATATTCATGCTTAGTTCTTGATTACTTTGATTAATAGTTTTTATTGCATGAATATTCATTTGAATCTTTGGACATGGATATGAGTTAAATAGATTGATTTCTTTAAACATATTCATTGATTACAATCATTGAGATAACATGTATAATATTATGTATAACTGTTTGTATCTTTATTGGTATATTGTTATATGTGATTTGAAATATTTTTGCATATGCTTGTATGATTTTGATTGAAATATATATTTAGATACTTGCATATGTTTAGATTAAGTTCATTATTATGCACTGAAATAAATAGGAATATAATTGAATAATTATACTTTCATTATTTCTTTGCTATAGTATATGCATTGATCATGCTTAAAAAATCATGCTTGTATAATTCTTTGCTATAACATAATGATTGAATATTTGTTTTGGATAGGATAGCTTATGAAAGATTACTATTATCATTTATGCATGTATTAAATGAATCTTTCATATGCTTAAAGTATGTGTGCTCCATGAAAAGTTGTTAAATAAAATTGTTAACAATTTGTATCAAAATTGCTAAAGATTTTTTCTTTTGAACTTTCATAGATGCTTACTTATATGTCTATCCTTGATATAGCTTATACCTTTCATACAAAATTATGTGTGCCTTAAATTGATTTATCATTATTTTAAAAAGAAGAAGAAATCTTAGAATACAATTTTGCTTAATTTTTTTATGATAACAATTGGTATGCTTTATGATAACATATCTTTAATAATTGATGTCCTTAATAATTGGTATGAGCTTGTATGCATGTGCTTGAATTTATGCTTAATTACTATGGATGTTTTAGCTACTAAACACATCTCATGATAACATGATTTATGAGTAGGTTGCATATCATTTATTATCCTTTTGCTTATAAATTTCATGTGGCTAGGTTAAATGAATAATTTTATGCTATAACATTTAAATTGGATACATTGATGCTTTTGAGCTTGAATACATGTACGTGAACTTCATTGTGCATATTACACTTAATTACATACATTCAAAATACTCTTGATATTATTGGCTTGAAGCATTTTGTTCCATGTCTTAGATTGATCTCTCTTTCTTTTGCTATGACAAAAAAGGAAAGAGTTTATGGATATTTTTTCTTATATGTTTATAGCAATTGGTATAAGAGTTTTAACATTTGGTATAAAGAGGTTAAACAAAAAGGGGAAGAAATGTTTCATAAATATATTTGCTAATACCTTTTTGTGTTTATTTGCCCATGACTAAAAGGGAGAGAAATATTTGGTGGATAAATTTGCTTGTACTTGATATACATATGTTTGTGTGTGCTTAATTATTATACATGCTCTTACATATATTAATTGAGTTGTGTTAAATTAGAATGCATAAATTGAGAGGGAGTTTTACCATACGGGAGTTTTTCAAAATATTTTTAAAAAATTTTAAATGTTTTAAAGAAAGTTTTTCATCAAGCAAATTTATCTTTAAGTTTTGTCATATCAAAAAGGAAGAAATTGTTAGCCTTGAATTGATCTTTATTTTGAAATGACAAAACATTAAGCTGAATAAGCTTGATCAAGAGTTTAAAAAATAATTGTTTGGTACAAGTTCTTAAGTTTTATTATTTTAATACTAAATAAATAATATGATTTTCAAAGTTTAAACAAACCTATTTTTATGTTTTCTTATTTCTTAAATCAAAAGTATCTTTAAATCTTCTTTATTTGAGTTTAAATGAAAGTCCAATTGCTGTTTTTAAAGTGAACTTATTCATTTTGGACTCAATACAATTTTGATAATATTGATTTTGAGAAATAGATTAACTTAAGAAAGTTGTTTTATAAAAACAAAGTTTTCCAACATTAAATTTATTTTATTTTTCTATATTAATTCACAAAGTTTTTATAGACACCCCATTTTGTCCGAAATTATTTGTCAATTGAGACTAATCCAAGCTCAGTTGCAGGGATTTTTATTCATTTTTATTTTAGATTTTTTTATTTCATATTTATCACTTTTTTATTTATTATCTGATTATTTTTAAAAAAAAAAAAGAAAGAAAGAAAGATTGAGATTAAGTTGGATGATGATCAGAAAGCATGATTGGTGGCTAATCTTTAGCATTGGAGGACTAAGTGGAATAGAACTGAAATTCTATAAAAAACAGCATGGTTTTATAAAACGAAAAAAAGATGGAGGAGAACTCGGAATAGGAGAGAAGAAGAATCCGAATAGGAGACGAAAAAAAAAGAGGAGAAAAGAGAGAAGAAGAATCCGAATAGAAGACGGGAAGAAAAAAAAGGAGAAAAGATAGAGGAAGAATTTGATTAGGAGAGGGAGAGGAATCCGAATAGGAGAAGAAAAAAGAGAGAGAACAAAAAAAAAGAAAAGAGTCATAAAAAGACTCTGATATTCATCTATTCCCCTGGACTCTAGCAGCAACTTAATCCAACGTCACCCTTCTCCATCATGGCCATCACTAGCCTTAGTCCCGTGGGATGCCATTGCTAAATTGAAAACCAGACCTCATATTACACCACCATTTCTACTCAAGCCAAACTCCCACCATGGCTACCAGAGCCACTATCTCCATTCATAACCATTTCCAGCAGTATCCAAAACTACTTTTCACCTAACCACAATTCCAGATTCGGTAATAGAACCCAAGCAGTCAATAGCTAGCACTCAGCAACGGCGTGACGCCCACAGCTCTCAGCAGGCCAAAGCCGTATCAGTTGCGCAACAAGAAGAAAAAACAGAAGCCAAATAAAAGGGGAAGCCCCCATCGACACCAAGCCTTCGAGGCTTCCCCTCTGTGGGAAACTTTCCCTTTCTTGATCTTGCCTTTGGTTCAACTGGAAGTCCAGCATTTGGGAGCACTGAAACTGCATTTGGTGTGTCTAATGCCCAGGGAGAAATATGAGGAAACAAAGCAAACAACCGTAAGTACCAAAACTCAGCATTTGGAGTGCTTGCTAGGCTGTTCGCCTCACTGTCTGCTCATTTTCTCGTACCCGTTTGAGTATGCGACAGATAGAGACACATACAGCATGCAGAGGAATAGAGATGAAGAAGCCGGAGAGAGAAAAACAGAGTGACATGCAACTCGCCAATGCAAGTATTCCCTCAGGTTTGGGTCACTTGGGCTGGGCGCATCAGGATCCACCATAACCTGCAGCGAATGTGAACGAGGCTGATCGGCAAACCAAAAACCCTACTCGATAATATAAATAAATGAGAAGATGCAGGGAGAGAAAAACTTGATAGCAAGCAAGGGAACGTGAGGCTGCTGGTATATAAAAAAAAAAGGAAAAAAATCGAAAAGAAGACTGGGCAGCAGGAACAGAAAGAATGCAGCTGCAGTTTTGGTTCACCTTTATGCCAGAGACTAATCACCTCTGACAGAAGTTCACGGACTGTTGAAGGAAACTAACCAAAGCAAGCGCCTTTCGAAATGATCTGGTATTTTTTTTTATAGGGCTTTTCTCATAAATGTTTAGTCAGGCCTAGATCAAAAGGTTGCCCCAGCCTGCAGTAAAAAAAATCATCATTCGAAATCATATGTCAATTCCTACAGAGCAGGGGGTGTATCGAAGCATACATCCTAAGTCGGGCCATCCTAAGCCAATGCCAAAAGTTTTTTTTATGGTCGAAACACTCGACCCTCAAGCTACTAATCCGACCTGGTCTCGTCCCATACATGTTGGGGAACCCTGTTTTTGAGCTGACGCTTGATAAAGACAGGTAGCTGTAAAGGTTATTACCGTACTGCCTCAATCACCTCCTTGAAAGGGTCTCATCCTCCGTCGAACCTTTGTAATTGGCTTCTACCGTAGTCTGAATCTTTGGCCGCCTCTCGTGTGTCTCCTTCAAAATGTCTAAATTGTTTTCTACTGGCTAGCGTCCAACGCTTAGGAGGTCTTCTTCGAGATGTAATTAACTGCTAAATCATGTCTCCTCCTTGAGAAAGGTGGCTTGCATAACATAACGAGAGAAGCGCGTAATTGCTCTAAGTGCGAGTGCGCGCGCTACTACTACATCACACTCTTGAAATAACATTCAAGAAGTTAAGTTTCAGAGGCGTTGATTTAGATGCTCTCCTTGATATGTCCACTGATGAGCTGGTCAAGCTGTTCCCTGCTCATGCCTACAGAAGGTTCCGAGGGGTCCCAAATGAAAGCCCATGGCTTTGATTAAGAAACTCCGCAAGGCGAAACTCCGCAAGGTGAAAAAGGAGGTCCCCACCTGGTAAGAAGCCACAACCTATTTTTTTATTTTATGTGCTTCTTCATTTTTTTTTTTTTTAGAATTTTTTTTTGCATGAATAAATAAAAAGGGAATAAAAAAACATAAAATAAAATTTTCAAAAAAAAAAGATTTTTTTGAGGAAAAGTTGAAAGTATCAATTTTCTTTAAAAATAAATTTTCAAAAAAAGATTTTTGAGGAAAAGTTGAAAGTATCAATTTTCCTTGGAAATCAAAGATTCAAAAAAAATATATTTTTGAGGAAAAGTTAAAAGTATCAATTTTCCTTGAAAATCAAAATTTTTAAAAAATATTTTTGGAAAAAAGTTGAAAGTATCAATTTTCCTTAAAAATAAATTTTCAAAAAAAGGATTTTTGAGGAAAAGTTGAAAATATCAATTTTCCTTGAAAATCAAAGTTTCAAAAAAATATATTTTTGAGGAAAAGTTGAAAGTATCAATTTTTCTTATAAATAAATTTTCAAAAAAAATATTTTTTGAGAAAAGTTGAAAGTATCAATTTTCCTTAAAAATAAATTTTTAAAAAAGTTTTTTAGGAAAAGTTGAAAGTATCAATTTTCCAAATCAAAGTTCCAAAAAAAATATTTTGAGAAAAAGTTGAAAGTATCAATTTTCCTTAGAAATAAATTTCCAAAAAATATTTTTGGGGAAAAGTTGAAAGTATCAATTTTCCTTAAAAATAAATTTCAAAAAAAATATTTTAGGGAAAAGTTGAAAGTATCAATTTTCCCTACACAAGAACAATCATCCTCTCCTTTCTTTCTACTTTGATTTTGATTTTGATTTTTTTTATTTTTCTTTAATTAATCCGACGACGGAGCCTCTGCAAGTGAAACAGTAGTTTTTCTTGCATACTCTTGAGGTGAGGGAATTTTCTCAATTTTCTACTAAAAGTATTAGAGTCAATTGAGAATAATTTCTAATAATTAATTACTTGGTAAAATTTTAAGGCTTTTGGATAATACAAATTTAAGCTGGTACCATTTTTTGATGGGCATTGTGAGGGTGCTATAACCTTCCTCACACGTAACCGAACTCCTGAACTCTGTTCTGGTTAGCAGACCTGAACCTATTCTTTTAGGGACCCTTAAGCTTAGGTGTTTCCTGAAAGGACAGATTCCTTAGGTGGCCAATCGCACCTAGATAAAAAAGATTGGTGGCGACTCCCTAAAGTCAATATCTAGCGATAGATCCAAGGATCTAGACGTTATGACAGTTTTAATATTAAAATTTTATATGGTTAGAAAGCTCTTTGAGTCTATTTTCTAATGGATCAAACAAAATCTAAGTCTAAATTTTCTAAGAAAAGATTTTGAATTTTTACTAGATACTTTGCAGTTATTTAAAAACTGCACAGTAGGTAGATTTGAAATTTCACTATAATTCCAATACAATGAATTAGGTGATAAATTTTATATGGATAGAAAGCCTTTTAAATCTAGTTTCTAAATCTTCAAACGCTTCGTGATTTGGAGTTATATAACTCAAGATATGATCAATTTAGTAAGTAGAGTATAAAATAAGAGACTACCAACGGCATTATTCATCTAAAATCACTGAGAATACAAAACCTAGCTGACTTAATCAATTGGGTACCAAAACGAATTGATCTCCTTTATTGTAACGGTAAAAAATTGAGTAAAATTCAAGAACCAATTGATCCCTTCATCCTAAACAAGCTTTAATGACTAGTTTTAAAGGAAGAAAACATGGTTTTTCATTTCCCAAGCATTCCTAATGGCTATTTCCTCAATTCTTCTATAAATTGGGCATTCTAACATACCAAGGAGGTTGATGAATCAAGAGAGTAAGATTAAACAAGTCATATTTTCATTCTCTAAAAAAAAATCAATAGTTTTAGAGCTTAAATTCAATATCCTTTGTATTTCTTGTATCCAAAATATTATTGTGTTTCATTCACCAATTTTATTACACTTTATTAGGCAAATACTCAACCTTGAGAGGTATTTTAGTTTGCAAAATTTATTTGGGTTATATTGTAAGCAAGATGTACGGTATCCTCTTGATTATGTAAGGGTAAAAGTTTTTATTTTAAGCTTTAAGAAGAAAAAGATAGGGTTATGTTCTCAATTCAAGATTAGTGGATTGAAGCCTTAGTGTGGACAATCAAGAGAGAGGGCGTAGGTATCTTGTGAAAAAAGACCAAACTTTTATAAATACATGTATTTGATTTTTCTATCCCTATCTCTTTATTTTGATTATAGTTTATATTTGCTTTTAGTTCATATTTGCTTTTAGTTCATCAATTTATTATTATTACATCATATTTTGATATTGATTTTAATTTTCATTCAATTATATTGAAATCTATTATTGGAAAAGAATTTGAAGAGATCCAATTCACTCTTTTTTTGGATTATCATATCACCTAAAAAGCTAACACTACCTTTATACCCAAGACTCTTCTCTCTTCTCCATGTTCTTGACATCATCCTAATCTGTCTTATGATCCCAAAATTCTTTAAGATTAAGAAATTTTGACAGGAAAAAAGGGGCTAATTTTCTAGCAAAAAGACTATGCAAAAATAAAAACAAAAATCCTATCTACCCAACCGCATTGTGACACATCATAGTCCCTTCTCCACTGAATGCCAAAGCCACCATTGTCAAGCAGCTAGCCAAAACCCTTCTTTACCACCATTGTTTCCCAACAAGCCATGCATTTCCCATGATTCATCACCATTACAACCCACCACCATAATCCTCATTTTCAACCCCATTTATACAACCTAAAACCACAACCACCCTTAAACCTAACTAAACCACTACCTCTACCTACCGAAACCACACCATTACCCAAGTAAACCACCAACAGCCTATCCAAGACCCCGTTTGGCCACTACTAGTTCTTTCCAAAATCACAGGCCCAACATCAATTAAAAAAAATATACCTAAAAAATCCCTAACCAAAAAATCTAAATCAAGAGAAAAAAATCCCCAAAAAATAAAACACCAAGAATAAACCACAGTCCTTACTTTGAACGAGGAACCCAATTTTATAGCAGTGAAAAAAACCCATTCGATTGAGGCAAAGCATAAAAAAAAAAAGCTTAGGTTCGGCATGAAAAAGAATGGAAAGAAAGACGAGAGAAGAAGAAAAGAGAAGAAGGAAAAATGGGAGAAAAAAAAAGAAAGAGAAAAAGAAAAAATGAAAGTTTGAAAAGTAAAAGGGTTTTGATTTTTTTTTAAAAAAAAAGGATAAATAAGGGGTTCAAATAGGTAGACAGGATTTTTTAAGAAATAATGGTTGAAAAGTCAAAAATAATAATGTTTTTTGAATCTGTTACTAGTAGATTTTCAAATAAATTAGATTTATTTTCTTTCCATACCAATGCCTTCCATGTTGTGTTCTATAAACTTGAAATCATTTCAATTTTCACTTCAGAATTACATTAGTATTTTTTTAATGAATTTGTAGGTATTTTCAAAGTTATGACAACAACCTGACCTTTTTAACCATAAAGGTACGACATTGTAGACATTTTTTTTGCTAATATTATGAATTTAGCAGGATGATGCATCAATAGAGAAATATTATCAAATTGTAAATTTCCAAAATTTCAGTTTTGATCTATCTATTTTATGATTCAACCTTTTTTTGTTGGTGTGGTTCAGGGAGCTAGGCATACTATCCCAGAATATAAACCTCGAGAGGCATTAGATTTCTATAGCAGATTCTTAGCAGGGAAACCTATGTGAAACAAACTCATGAGCTTTTACTTTTCTTTGTTTCCCTTTAGTTATTTAGTTTTAAATTATAATTGAATACCAATGGCTTTTGCACAAAAGCACAATAATGAATTAATTTAAGGAAAGAAGAAATTCCTTTCATTCTTGAACTCCATACTTTCAAGATGAAATCTTAAACTTTAGATCAAGATAAAATCTTAAAATTATTAGGTTGGTTTGTTTTGTACGTACTTGGTTTTGCTATGAAAAGCAAAAATAAAGAAATATGCGTAGATGTAGACACAAAGTTACAATGAATAAATATGATGAAGAATTATACATATTTATTTGAAAAGTAAAAATAAAAAAGTTAAATGGGACTGAGCAAATTTGTGTGTTGTATTTGATTCATTTGATGAGATTTTTATTTACTTGGATTTGGTTGTGTAAGTTTTCATTATTATTGTTGTTATTGTTGCTGTTGTTACTATTATTATTGTTATTATCTTTAAAATATAATATTTATTAAGTTTGATAAAAAATAGTTGTAAAAGATCTCGAACTCGAGCTCTAGTACAAATAATCGAGCTATTGTCGAATATAAAAATTGAACTTATTTTTACATATTAATCAAACTTAATCGATAAAACTCGAGTAGCTCAATTTCGATTATAAATCGAGCTCGAGCTAGAAAAATGAAAACTCGATTGAGTTAGAGTCAAGTATCGAGCAACAAGTTGAAAGTTAAGTTTGACCTCGAGCTTCTCACTGTATCGATTAGACTTTACTCGATTACACTCCTAGTTTGAGGCCCACATCCTTTTTAAAGTGTTGAACCTTTTTTTTTTTCTGGTGGGGAGCACATGTTTAAAATTTTTTTAAAAGGTGTGGGCTCTACATCCTTTTTTAAAAAATGTGAGTCCTAATTTTTTTGCAACCGATTTTTTTTTGTTATTTTAGATGGAGTCCACATGTTTTTTTTAATTTTCTTTTAAAAGATGTAAGAGTCACATTTTTAAATTTATCTTTTGATTTTATTACATTTTCATCCATTTATTTATTTATTTTATTATATTCAACACTTTAAAAAATATATATTTAAAAAAAATGTTTTAAAAAATATATATTTAAAAAAATGTTGGACACATTTATACAAATATTTTCGCTTTTTAAAAACTTTTTTTACTTTTTCCTTTTAAAAATTTTTTCAAACAAAATTTATTTTTTTCGTTTTAATTTTATTTTGAAACTCACTTGCTATTAAGGGTACACAACATGTTTAATTTTTTTAACTTTTTCTTTTTTATTTTTTACATAATTGATAAATATTTTTTATTTAAAATTTTTTTAGATCCACTTTATATCAATGATATACAATACGTTGAGTCATTTTATTTTTTATTCATTTTTATTAACTTTCTAATATTTAATAGTTTTACGTTTTTATTTTTTAATATGGGCTACTTGATATTATTATTATTATTATTAAAAATGTATTTTTGATTATTATTATTTATTATTTAATTTGATCATTTTTCAAGAAAATTATATTGTAGATTTATTGGCTTCAAATCTGAATTTGATTTTTTCCTTTTTAAAATTTTTTTAGTTTTATTTTTTAATTCATAATATAAAATTTTCAATAAAAACTCATTTTTGTTGATATCACATGCAAACTTAATTTTCTCAAAAATGATCATGATGTCCTTTTAATTGCATGACAATTAAATTATATGCATTCAAATTAACTATAATGCCATTTTTACTATGAGTAACTAAAATTATTATAATAACCCTTTTAAGATATTTATTAAAATACCCTTCTTATCATAATTGGTAAAAAATTACTATAATGCCTTGTAATAATTACGAAAATGTCTTTCCATCATCGTTTGACAAAATGACTATAATGCCTTTTTTTACTATATTTACAAATATACCCCTCATATATTTGTCAAAACTGCTATAATATTCTCTAACTATAATTACAAAAAAAACCCATTTTGATTGCTTTATACAATGCTTCTCCAATCATAATTATGAAGATATCTTTCATATTAAAATTGGCCAAAATTACTATAATATCTCTAAGCATGATTACAAAAATACCCTTTTGATCGTTTTAGAATTATGCATTAAATTTTAATATTAATAAAATAATATGAAATTAATCCCCTTAAAAATGATTCTAATCCTTTTTAATTACTTAAAAATTGAATTACATGCATCCAAATTGACGAAATGCCTATTTTCTATGATTAACTAAAATTATTGTAATATTTTTTAATATAATTACTAAAATACCCTTCTCACCATAATTGGCCAAAGTCACTCTAATGACCCAATAGCCATAATTATAAAAATGCCTTCTTACCGCAATTATGAAAATACACCTTATATTATAATAGCTTAAATTATTATAATAGTTTCTAACCATCAATAAAAATAAATGCCCTTTTGGATTGCTTCGTGTAATGTTTCACATACCATAATTATAAAAATATTCTTCATATTATAATTGATCAAAATTATTATAATATCTTTTCAGCATAATTATAAAAATCCCATTTTGATTGCTTCATAATTATGTATTAAATTTTAATATCAATACAATAATATGATAAAATGATTTTGCCTACTACTATCAAAAACTTATTGATTAGAAAAGGAATTTTAAGATTAACTTTACTAAATAGGCAATTAAAACTGGTGTTTTTGCATATGCTATCAACAAAAGTCTCTTAATTAGTGAACAAAAATCACTTTTGAGAAAAAGTGGAATGTCTTGTTCTATGTTGTTATATTTGAACAGATTGCTGATTTTGGATTAATGGCTAAAAAACAATAAAGTGTTACACTGACACTTATCATTGTTCCAATTGATTTGTTTTCAAAAGAATCACTTAAAATTAAAAGGAATCATGTTTTGGTTTATAATTTTTTTTAAACAAAATTAATGTTTAATGAATTAATTTGGTGTATCCTATATATTCATATTACAATATATATATAATAATATAGTTTTTGAATATAAAACATTAAGCATCTGTTTTGCAGCATCAGGGAACCAACTTTACCTTTGTTGCATCAAATGGTGACTATAGAACAATAGACACTGAAGGATATGGTTGTATAAAGATCTGTTTTGAGGTGTTATGTTCATTTGTAGATAATTGCTAATTACAATTCTTTTTGCTGCTTCTAGGAATATAATATATGCCTTTTGTTAGCATGTTGTATGCTATTGATTCACTTTTGTTTACCTTAAATTGTAGCCGGCCAAAACTATTCTTGTTGGAACAGATATTAAATCTAAGTTTTTTCGAGCTCAATTCACTTTTAATATTAAGGTCTTAATTGATTAATCACATCGGTATTTCATTGATAAGGAGCTTAAAATAATGACTCATATCATTGGTGTATATCGCTGTTTTGTTAAAATTGATTATTTTCATATATACAGGTACATATAGAAATATATATTTTATTATTAATTTTGTTATATATATATATATATATTAAGAAAGTGATTATTTAATACTTTAATTTAAGAAATTCATATTTTAAGCTAAATGAAAGTGTTTGGATGATATCTTCTGTGAGTTTATTTTACTTATTTCTTAGGTTTTTTTTTTTTTTTATAATTTTTTACCTTTTCACTTTTTTTAAAAAATTTTTATAACTTTTGAGAAAAAATAAAATCCAGGGAAATAGTTACATTCATCCTTCTTTTTTTACCTTTCCCTTTTTTTAGTTTTTATTAAGTTAATTTTTCAATAAAAAATGATTAAATAAAGATAACAAAATAAAAAAAATTTACCTCATGACAACCTGCGAGAAAATTACTAGTTAAATTTAAAATAACTCAATTTGATTTAATGAAAAAAACCAATAATTTAAATAAAATCAAATCAAATTTAAAATAACTCAAAGATGAATTAACTTGAATTCCATTGCACAATTTTCTTGAACCAAAACTTGATTCAACCTATTTAACAAAAGAAAACGTTAATTCAAATCCGTCCAATTCAAATATGAAATGATTCAAATTTAAATTAACTTGAATTTAAAAATGACTTGCATCTGGACTATTAAAAAGACCAATTCAAAAAAAATTCAAACTTAAATTAATTTAATTTTAAAACTAAAAGAATTTGTACTCAAAATATCCCGAATTTGAATAACCCAAATGTTAAGTTCGTATGGTTTGAACTCAAAATGATCCTGAAAAATATCTTAATGCAAAATGACTTGAAATTTCTTTTACTTTGAAGTGAACTTTAAGGGCAGCAACGCAGATTATTGCAGTGACCTTTTAAGGGCAGCAACTGGTTATTTATTTGGCAAGTTTGATTAAGTATGGTGTAGCTTTGTACATGTTTCGGTGCAAGACAAACTTATATGCATCTTGCAGCACCAAGAAAAAGGTTGGTGGGAGGTTTCTTTTGCTGCTTGTTTGAGAAATTTTAGTTGCTCTTATATATCTGATTAGACGATTGATTTGTCAGAATTGGACATACATACATACATACATACATATATATATGTATGAATGGTGATCAATGTTCCTTAAAATGATTGTTACACTGCATCTTTGGTCCTTGGATTCAAAATTATGGGAATTTATTTATGCAAAAGTCATGCACATATTATACAAGATATCATGATCATAATACTTTTTTTACCACTCACCATTTTTTTCCTTTTTCTTCTTTTGATTTTTTATACTTGTAATCCTAGTGGAGATATCTTTAAGGCTTTAATCTCCAATTGAATACAACCCTCGTTCAATTCTTTGGCTTCCCTTTTGGTAGACATATTTGCTTGATGCCCACAAAAAGGCCCCAAAATTAAGGGTAGATATGACCAAAATGAAACCATAGTAGTAATCCAAATGAGAGTCATTCAAGTTGTCTCCTATCCAGCTCTCATTCTCATCTCTACCCGTAATTTTATCCACCATTGTTACTAAAAAGTTATTCAGGAAATTTCCTACTCCAATTCCACCGGTAAAGAATGTTGTCCCTAGGCTCTGCATGTCTTCTGGTGACTGTTCACAGAAGAATTCTAGTAGTCCAATAGCATTAAACACATCAGCTATGACCAATGTGACATACTGAGGCAGCAGCCAGAATATGTTCATTGGAACAATTTCTTTAGGCCCTACGATTTGATGCATTCTTATGACATGCATTCTCTTAACCTACACTGCATACGCAATGGCAATTGCGATAACTTGGATGACAAATCCAATGCCAAGCCTTTGAAGGAGGTTAATTCCTCTAGGGTTTCCAGTTTTTCTACGCATGAATGGCACGATATAGCGATAGCACATTGGAACAGAAAGGAGCATGGAGAGGGTGATAATGCTCCCAAGTGAAGCTGCTGGGATTGGAAAGCTCGAACTTAAGCTTCTGTCCAAGGTGGTACCTTGTTTCACAATGTGTTTATTTGGGCCCATATGGTGCTAGGAATTAAGGTCACTAACCATATTATAAGCATACCCAGAACAAATTTGGTTCCCTCCACTTGAGTTACCGTGCAGGGTGGCCTACCTGAGTTGCCATCTTTCACCGCAGCCTTGTCCAAGAATCTGTGGACACATATGTAAATGACACCATTAACTTAGATGATTTCACAATTATATATGCCATTAATTAGTACTAATCGGCATTAGCTGATAGGATGGGATCCTAATCATGTTTAAGATTCTAAGTTAGATGGTGACTGCCAATAAGGCTTTGGATTATTAGCAAGAAGGAAATCTTGAAATTTCGAGATCTCACGATCAAGTCTTACTATTTGTGGATTTTATCCCGTGGATTTGATCCAATTTATGTTAAACTTGTTCAGTTTGTTAAATGATTTGTTTGTATGATTCAATGATTTTTTATATAAACGTAATATTCAATTATGATTGTAACATTTTTTTTTTATATTTATAATTTCATAAAAAAATTAGATGGGGACCTTGAAATTAATTTATTGCAATGCAATTGACGATTCCACCAATCGTGTTTCACAAATCATTTGTCTTGATTTGATGATAACTCCATGTAGTGCGGGCAGATGGGCGCACCATTTCACTTTGATGTACACCCCATCCATCATAAGGAAATTTGGCCCCAAGAGATTATGACCATTGATCATTAAAGGTTGTCTAAAAGGAGTACTGAAAACAGTTTCACATGGAAGGAATTTATTAAGACAATGGCTATCAAATTTTCCCATAACTTCCCCCTTTGCCTTTGGCACAGGAGATTTACTAATTATGCGCATGAATTTGGAGGCCCCTTGCAACTTTCTCTAGCGTCAAGGATTTAAAGCACTTTGGAATTTTGTACAAGCTCGTGCTCTTTATAGATTCCATGTCACAATGATTATAGGAAATGAGACAGTACTGTTATTCTCATTTCAGCAGTGGTAAATTTGATACTATAGTTGTATGCTATAGTGGGAAAACTCACCTGAAAACTGGAGTGTAATGGACAGGTTTCCACTGTTAATATAATGTTGAGGCTTATGCTCATGAAGCTGAGATAGGTTGCTGGGGAGCTGTAATTTCTAATTTTTGAAGGCGGTAGTGGGGCCTTGAATCAGGTCCCTGGCAGGGCTTTTAGTCTTACATTGTGTCTATAAATTGGGGTTCCAAGATAAAATAAAAATAGGGAGAAGAGAAGACCAACTGTTGGGATCCCATGGCCTAGCCCCCATCCCAAGTTTTCTTGAATGCAGATAAGGCCAAGAGTAGCGAACAAGGCACCCAAGAAAGAGCTGAATAATACGAATTGAAGAATGAGACTTTCAGCTCCTTCTCATGGGTGGTTAAAATCATCAAACTGGTCCGCTCCAAAGGTTGATATGTTGGGTTTTGTTCCCCCTGATCCTAGCACTGAGGTGTAGAGAGATGTATAGAAAAATACAATTTGTAAAGTAGAGGCCTTGTTGCAGACTCCATTTGTGCAAGTTGGCTTCAAAGATTTCAGTGAAACTGCTGCTGTGAGCATTATCATTCCCTGTTCATATTACATCATGATATATTAATCTACACATATCTAGAAATTTAAAAATTATTAAGGGCCAAAAAACTCATATTCACTCACAAAAAAATATGTACCTCTCATTGTTTAATGAGCACTTAAAATAGGTTGCTTGAAGCATCAAACTGCAATTTTCTCTCTTATAATCAATGACAATAATTTTTTTCCCATCAGCAATTGAATGTTGAATAATGTTCTGTTTTCATCAATGAATACAAATTCATGTCTTTTTCATTCTGTTCGAACTCATTTTCCTGAATTTTAACACTATAACAGAGTAGTTTCCCCAATATTAAGTTCAAAACAAGACAGGATGGTAACTTAATTCTTCTGTGGGTCTTATAAAAATCAGATATGCTTTGTGAGAGAACAAAGCACCATCTAGTATCCATGCTAAGTTAAGCCAATAAATTAAAACTTCCTATTGGATCAACCAGAGTCAAAAAAAAAAAAAAAAAAGAACTCAATTTGCGTTGTAATAATAAGCATCTAGAAATGTAGTCCAAACAAATGATGTGACCTCTTTGGTAGATGAAGATAGTGAATATAAACCTCATCATTTGGAACATGCATTTTGGAATTATGCTACTTTGAGATTGCCTTTCTGATCGGACAGAGTTTTAATAATCATTAATATTAAAAAAATACATAGAGAATTTGTTGATTTCCCATGACATAGATGAAAGATAACACAGTGAAAGTCCAGAATCGACCCAGGTATATCTGCTATGTAGGCTCCAAGAATTGGGGTAATCCAGACCGATCCTGACCAGCTATTCACATTTCTGACAGATGAAACTGTATCTTCATGAAGTTGGGTGGTCAAGTAGTTTACTAAGTTTGAAGCTATTGCATAGAATGCCATCCTTTCAAATGCTTCATATCCTGTTAAGATCAAATAGTAGAATTCAAGCAAAATATATTGGACTGAGTGATAAAAAAAAGGTTCTCTTCTGATCTAAAACATAAAGTTTTTATTACATCTATGAATCAGCATAAGAAAACTTTTGAAAATCTTTTAAGATCAGTCTACTTCGCAATTTTTTTTTGATAATTGAAGTGGCCAAGAATTGAATCTTAATAACTGGAATTAAGAATCCGATGTTTTCTCAAAAAATCATATGCGGTCCAATGCCTTTACCAACAAACCATATAAGTCTGTTGGCCAATCTACTTTGCATTTCAAGATAAGCTGTCTAGCAAGAAAAACAATGAGCAAAAAAGTATAAAAAAAAAAGGCAAAAACTAGTAGAAACTAATGACTCTGGTAGTTTAGATTCTAAAGGGGAAACTATACAAGTCAAGTTGTTGGGACGATTATCGTTAGTATCCTGAGAGAAGAATTGAGAGAGAAAGAGAACATAACCCAAAACAAGTTTGGTAAGAAAGAAAAGCTGATAGTTTCTTGCCGACAAGGAAAGCACAAGCTTTCCATTTTCCAGTTTTAGAGGCAAGAACAGGGCGGCCACGAAGATCGATAGTTCCATCCAGGGTACGACCTTCGGTTTCCATTTGACTAGAGATATTTTGGAAGAATGATAAGAGGAATCGGTTAAAGAAGACGACTAGTCCAGGGTATGGCAAAAGGTACGTGGTAATCCTGTGCTTATGCAGTGAAAGACTTTCGCTCACTATTCCAATATGATTTATGACTCTGCAAAGGCGAAGGCGAAGGCGAAGACTGAGGGTTTTGGCATTTTTGCACTTTTTTTTTAAGTTAGTGACCAATTACTATTTCTTTATTTATTACATGTTAAAACTCGTTAAATTTAAATTATTTAATTGAAAATAACCTTTTCCTTCTCATAAATGGATAAAAATTATGTGAAGTTATTTAGGTGAAATTTGTAAAAAGTTTTTAAAAATGATTTAATAAAAATTTTAATAAAAAATTTAAACCAATAAATTGATAGAATTTAATATGAAAATCATTAATATGTAAAAAAATATTTAAAATATTATTTATAATTCAATTTTGTCTATACTTATTCAATTATAAAAATTTTGTTAATATTTTTATTAAAAATATCTATTTAATAAATATATCAAAATTCATTAAAATATTTTTAAATTTTACTTGCCTGATTTATGTGATAAAATTTTTTAATTTATCAATTTTGATTTTCAATTTTAATTTTTATTTATTCATTTTTTATAAAAAAAAATTTCGTGAATTATACCTATAAAATTTCATATAAATCTTTTTTTCATAAATATATTGATCATATTAAACATTTTTAATAATACTGTTTCGTGCATCATCATTTTTCTTTCTAAACAATCGCATATCGATTTAGTGCATTTAAGATTTTACTATCAAAGCACTCCCACAATAATTAAATCACAGTTGACAAAAAAATGTTTTTTTCTTACCAACTAGATTAATTCGTGTGGATATATATATATATATATATATTTCTCTTAATCTAACCGTTTCACGTGATAACAAATAGACATTATTATCGTCGTTGTTCTATATATATATATATATATATATATATATATATATTTCTCTTAATCTAACCGTTTCACGTGATAACAAATAGACATTATTATCGTCGTTGTTCTCTCTGTATTAGGCCCTATATTTTTAAATGTGAAATTCATACAACGGGAAAATTTTATTATTCTTGCAGTCAAAGGAAAGTATTACAATTATTAAAAAAAAAAAAAAAATTACCATAGCAATTATAATTGGGGTACTATCATACACACATAACTTAACAAGATTTTTCATTTATTATTAATTAATTTTAAATTGGTTGACCATCGTAAAATTTAAGGTAAAATATATTATTGGTTACTAAACTATAATCATATTTTTAAAATAATCATTTAATTATTAAAATTTTTAATTTAATCATTAAAATTTGAATAGATTTTTTTTGTCACCTAATCATTAATTTTTAATAGAGCGATGATGTGACAATATCAAATTAACTGTTGGCATCACATTATATTATCATGTTATTTGATATGAATTGAGGCGTCATATTATAAATTTAGAAAATAAAATTTATTGACATGATAATATTATGTGATATTTGATAACTAATCATAGAGATTAACTATTGGGTGAAAAAACACTAACTCAATCTTTAATGACTAAACTAAAAATTTAATAATTTAACAACCATTTTAAAAATATAACTATAAAAAATTTAATAATTTAACAACCATTTTAAAAATACAACTCAATCTTATTCTCAAATATTACCATTCACCTTTCCATTATCTATTAAAAAATTTTATGGTGATAATCAAGTGTAAGTTATTCAATAACTTTGAGTTTTACACAAATATTCTAAGTATAAAAGAAAGATGCATTCATTGATTGATTGCATTCCTGAGAATATTATTATATTACAATTGAATTTTTTGATTGATTACATGTGTAGACACCTATTTTTGTCAGGGATACAATCAATATCTCGATTTGAGTTTTTTCGAGATCGTCAAGCTTTGGAAGAGTTCATGTATGGATTTCTTACATTTTATTTCATTTGAGCTTTGGCCCAATTATTATTATTATTATTATTATTATTATTGGTTTAATTTTACTTATTCAAAAAAAAAAAAAAAGGAAATGACATCAGAAAACTTTTCCAAAAATCATGTGTGTGTGGAATTGAAAACAAAATTTGCCTCAATCAATTAAAATTAAAATTTCTAAATCAAAGTAACTTAAGATCAGATCTGTTGGTGACAAATTCAATTTTAAGGCAAATCCTTAAAATCACTGTCTAATGTCTTATAAATCGCATTCCTAAACACACAAAAAGGGGGATGGTTAAAATCTTCTGAGGTTTCTAGGTTTAGCTAAGAGATATTAGGTTTTGCAATTAATTTTGATTCTGGGGTTTTTAGTTGTTTCTGTTTTTAAGAGGTTTTACTCTTTAGGTTTTGGATTGGTTTTGGAAATATGAGAAGTTTTTACGAATAATTGTAATAATGGATGCATCAATTAACTAAATTAAATATTCAAATTAAGCTCTTAATAATAATAATAATAATAATAATAATAATAATAATATATTAAGTTGATGCCTCTTGGAAACACGTAAAACACGCAATAACTGTTAGGAATAATGACTCAAATTCATAGGAGATCTGTTTGGGATTTATTAGAGATTTTTTTGGAATTGGTCAGATATTGCTTGATGGATAAGAAGACTTGCAAAAGAAGAATTCTAAGAGAAAAATGATTCTTAATAGGTAAATTTGACTTGCAGGAGAAGAATTTTAAGAGAAAAGAGATTTTTAATAGGCAAGTTTGACTTGTAAGAGAAGAATTCTAAAAGAAAAGGGATTGTTAGTATGCAAGTTTGTATGGTTATAAACAGGTGAAGTCTTTACAGGGTTATGTATGAGAAAAGATGTAAGAAAGTTATAGGGTTTTATGAGATAGACACCCCATAGGAGTATTAAAGATTTACGTCATATGAGTGTGTATGTTTATTTGTAAGTGGACTAGAGAAGATTGAAAAGGTCCACATAGGTATGATGTATGGGTGCATATGAGTATGTGTTTGGTTGTATTGAAAAGGTGCACATGGGTATATGTTTGTTTGGGTTGAGAATACTCCATAAGACTAGAAGAAATTGAGAGGGTCTATAGGTATTGATTGTTAAGAGATTGATGATTTGATTTGTATGTTTGTAATTCTCTACAACTAGTGAATTTGTTTCTCATCTATGGATGTAAGTCGATTGGATCGAATCACGTTAAATTATTATCTCTTTTGTATTTGATTAGGCTTCTATTGGTGTGATTAGATTGAGGCCTTTTGGCCTAACAAATGGTATCAAAGCTATGGTGATTTTCTAACAAGTGGTATCAGAGTTAAAGGTTCGAGATGTGAGAAGAGCTTAATGTTCAAGACATGGAAAGAGCTAAAGATTTGAAATGTGAGAAGAGCATGGTTCAAGCCATGGCAAGAGGTAAATCCAGAATAGCTCAATCCAAAAGAAGAGTTTAAGTTTAAGTTTTGAAGATTGAGGATCAGTTTGCATGAAGCATGAAGACACATAAGAGAAGATGACTATCAAACTTCCATTACAGATAGAGCCAAGCATGTCTAGCATGAAGACAAATGATTGATGAAATTTGAGTCAATGTGAAGATTGTTATGAATAATGACTCAAATCCTATAGGAGATCTGTTTGGGATTTGTTAGAGATTTTTTTGGGATTGACTAGATATTGCTTGAGAGATAAAAAAAACTTGCAAAAAAAAATTCTAAGAGAAAGAGGATTCTTAATAGGCAAGTTTGACTTGCAAGAGAAGAATTCTAAGAGGAAAAAGATTCTTAATAGGCAAGTTTGACTTGTAAGATAAGAATTCTAAAAGGAAAGAAATTCTTAGTATGTAAGTTTGTGTGGTTCTAAATAGGTAAAGTCTCTACAAGGTTAGGTATGAGAAAAAAATGTAAAAAAGTTGTAAGGTTTTGTGGGATAGATACCCCATAGGAGTATTGAATATTTACGTCTTATGAATGTGTATATTTATTTATGAGTAGACTAAAAGAGACTGAGAGAGTCCACATAGGTATGATGTATAGGTTATGGGTATATGTTTGGTTATTTTGAAAAAGTGCACATGAGTATATGTTTGTTTGGGTTGAGAATAATCTATAAGACTAGAAGAGATTGAGAGGGTTTATGGGTATTAATTGTTAAGAGATTGATGATTTAATTAGTATGTTTGTAATTCTCTACAACTAGTGGATTTGTTTCTCATCCATGGACGTAGGTCGATTGGATTGAACCACGTTAAATTATTCTCTCTTGTGTGTTTGATTCATGGTTTGATTATGCTTCCGCTAGTGTGATTAGATTGAGACCTTTTGGCCTAACAAGTGGTATCAACGCTGTGGTGATTTTTTAACAATAATGAGTCCCTTGAGACTCTAAGTCATCCCAACCAAGCTTACATATTGCAGCTTGGATTTACTTTGGATCCGATTTTGCCCTACCAGCCAATAATTTCTTTTATAGTGTGTTAGACTCGAGGTCGCTTTTGAATATCATCTTTTTGTACTAAACTTGGTTCATATCTATAGGTTATACGTTAATATCACGTTAAAATTACCTTTAATTAGATTCACACATCGTATCTGGTTCAACTCATCTTTATTATTATTTTTATCTATTGATTTTTAATTGAAATGTAGCACTGAAAACGGTGGAGTTTGCATTTGAGCTGGGATTGTAGAAAATTGTTATTGAAGGGGACTCCTTAAGCATCACTAAAATCTTAAAGCAAATGAAGCAGAACTTTCACCAATTGGCCATATTATTAAAAATATAAGAACAACAGCGAACCAGCTCTTTTGTTATGGTTTCATGCACATCAGTTGTGAGAATAATGTAGACACCCAATCTGTTTGGAATTTTAATTTTTTATGTTAAAAAATAATAAAAATAAAATAATAAAATATTAGAAAAATTTAGGGAGGTTGAATTTGTTTAAGATTGTTTCTCTGGGGTTACAAATTTGGATTAAAATCAGAATTGAAGTTTGAATTTAGAGGGAATCGAAACTCTTTTCCAGTTTAGGATTCTTTGGATTGAAATCCTATAAATACAGACCTGCATCAATCCTCAAAAAAAAAAAAAAAAGATAGAAAGTAGAAAAACACACACAAATATCAGAGAAAAAAGCATACAAGGGAAGCTAGAAAATATGAAAATTTTTTAAAATTTTTTTGGGTTAAAAGGAAAATTTTTTTTTCTAGAAATTTTTTAAAAAATTTTCAGTTTTCGGTTGAATTTTCCAATGACAGTTGAAGATTCTAGTGACTTTCCAATGAGATTTCTAGTTTTCGATAAATTTTTCAATTCCTATGTCAGTTTTTCAAAAATCGATAAACTTTTGATGAACATTTGATGAACCAACCCAGATTTCAGTGAAGATTCAACTGACATTCATCAGTTTTTAGAGAGAGAGAGATAAAAAAAATAGGAGAGAGAGAGAAAGGCAGAAAAATTTGAGGAATAAAAGAAAGAATTCAATCTTTTATACTACTGTTAAATGATATCGTTTTGAGCATTTAAGAAACCTAGGATTTGCATGTTTTCTTGCAAGTGACCTAGCCCATAGTGCTTGACCCACTTTCAACCTACGTCCCTGTCCTTGGCTCCAGTCGAGCCAAGTCGTGAGTTATGCCATTCCAACCCTTTCTTCTACCTGCAGCCGAACTGAGTTCTCTAGTCAAGCCAAGCCATTTTCCTGTTTTGGTTATTTTTTTTTTTTAAGTATTTTTGTAAGATTAAATTTTAGAAAAATAAAAATATAAAACCAAATAAAATATTTTTTAAGAATAAATAATAATTATCAAATGATGAAATTTTATAAAATTTCAAATGGTAAATTTTTATAAAAGTTTTAGGTGATAATTTTTTAAAAAAATTTGTCTCAAATGGTGGAATAATTTAAATAAAAGTTTCAATAATAATAATTAATATTTATTTTCAATTTTTAAAAAAATTAAAATTTTGGTTGAAAATATTTGACAATTATCCAAGAATAATAATCTTGAAATTTTCAAATAGTAAATTTTCTAAAAAATATCTAGGTGAGAAATTTCTTTAAATTTGTTCCAAATGGTGAAAGAATTTAGATGAAACTTCAAAAAAATAATTGTCATATTATTTTCTTTCCAAAGATCAAGAAACTAACCAATTTTTTTTTTTCTAAATAGACCCAAATGGCGAAAAATTTAGAAATAAAAATAAATTCTGAGGATAAAATTTTTAATAATAACGAATGGTTGATTATATAAAAATTTCTAGTAAAAAGATATTTCTAATTTTGGCCCAAATAGTGGATAAATTAGAAATATTTTCAATAATAAAAAAAACAAAAATAAAAAATGATTAAATCTTTTTTCGATGACAGAACCTCTTCAAGAAAATAATTGAGATTTTTTAATACTCTTGATGTGATGAAGTATTTTTAAGAATTCTACCATATTGATGAATCTTAAAAGTTATTTCTAATATTCAACATAAAATTTAAGACCATTAGAATCAAGACATTAGGATAATTTAAAATAAAATGGTACCATCCTCTGGATGGGCATATATGGATGCTATAACCTTTCCCATATGTAACCAAACTTTTGAACCCTATTCTGATTAGTAAACTATAACCTATTCTTTTAGAAACCATTATTCAAGCTTAAGAGCTCTTTAAAAAGATATATTCATTATGTGGCCAATCACACTTAGTTAAAAAAGACTAGTGATGACTCCTTAAGTTGTGTCTAACTATAGATTTATGGATCTATATGTTATGATAAATAATGTAATATCTCATAGTCTTGCAAAGTTTGGGAAAGAGATCATAGGAGAAAGAGTTTGGTTCAGTAAGGCACCTGTTTTGTTATTTAACAATCATTCTGAGGCTATGTATCAACTTTAACTTTGAAATGCAATGAATGAATTTTCCTTAAAGAAAAAAGTATTATCATTATGTACATGGGTGAGATCCAAAATTAATAATAGCCATACTTCATACATATAAATGTTAACGGTGAGCGTATCAAAAAGTAATAAGTGTATTATGATAAGAAATCTCATCATGTTGTATTTATATAGATTATTTTGAATGATTACTTTTTTTATTTCAATAGAAATAATTTTTTATATTTAAAAAAATTACAAATTTTCAATTAAAACAATCGATTACTCCCATAAAGTAGTCAATTACTCATACAAAATAGTTGATTACCTCTCTATATTTTTTATTTTTAAAAATTTCAAGAAGAAAAGTAATCGACAAATGCCTATGGCAATCAACTTCCCTTAGCTTTAAAATACTTAAAACTTAAAATAATCAATTCTAGTCATACCAATCGGTTGCTTTGTGTAGGTTGTTGACTACTCCTTTGTTAAGTTTTATATCAAGACTGTATTACTATTTTGGAATTCAGTGTAGTCAACTCCTTTAGCATAGGCCATCAAATGCTCCTTAAGCTAGTACATAGCAGTCAATTGTTCTTGCTAAGGCAATCTATTGCTCCTAGCTAAGCCTTTTTATGTTGATTCTTTAAGTCTAGAATCAATCCTATTAAGCATGGAAATTACCTTAAGCTATTAAATAGCTTAATATCATTTCTCTTTTAATTAAATCTTTACTAAATTATATTGTTTTCATATTTTGAAAATGTTTCTAACATTTTTCTTGCTTTTTCAAAATAAGATAAGTTTCAATACTGTCAAAAATCTTATATATTAGTGAAGATATTATATTACATGATTTCAAAATCTTCACTTAGTGATAAAGTGTTGTTGAATTAATCAAAATTATTTCATAAATCTTACATCTTTGAATCAACAATTTTTTGTGATTAGTCTCACACTAAACCACACATAAGTTTTGTTATCTCATCAAAATATCATTTAGCCATGCTTTTGACACAATTTAAATGATTGTGTGTCATGTATATCCGTGAGTGCTTCAAAACTAAGCTCATTGCTCCAAAAAATGGCACCATTCTGTCTCATATAAATGGACTCCATCAAGAATAAAACCATATAAGTATTCTAACACTATATTTACATGTTATGGATCCATTATTCTCAACCTTTCTTTATAATATATGGTTTCAAGTGCTTATCTTAACTTGGGATCTTTTTAATTTAAAGTAGTTGTAGTAAGAAGCAAATGATATACTTTACTCATTAAAACTTAAGACTTAATGTGCAATTAAGCCTTGAATTGAAGTTCTATCTTTTGTTACTTAATAATTGAGTTTGTTACCCATCACTTATGAAAGTCTAAACATCAATTCAATATAGTTCCTTAATAAAAATGATTTGTTTCTTTGGATTTGACAAAGTATCTTTATTGTGAAACCTTTGTCAATATTTACAAATAGCTATGCTTTAAACAATGTATTTAGATTTCATTTGTTGGCGTCAAGCCTTTAATAATGTAACTTAGCTATCCCTATAATTTTATAGTACATTGGCTTAGACTTTAAACAAATATTTAGATTTACTTTATTACTTGCCATTTCTAAAACTATAAATTCCAAAAATAATAGAATTTTTCTTGTTTCTTTAAATACCAAGAAGCATTACTCCACCATACATGCATATTAATTCATTTTTGGATTGTTATTATGTTGGTAATCACTCTTGCATTGGCCTTTCCTTCTGTTATCAAAAGATTAGTTTACAATATTATACTACATTATTTTAAAATCTTCCAATGCAAACCTTATTAGGTTGTCCATCTACTATTATTTTGCCTATTACAAAAGTAATTTCTTACCTTTATATGTTTTTTACCACACATCAATCATTTACTTTTATATATTTCATTGTTCAATTATCTTTCTTCGCTATTATTGTACCAATTGTACAATAATAGATTCCTTTAGAATCTTCTCTATTTGGGATAATTCACTTGTCATTTATGTAAGTGCAAGTTTACATCTTATATAAGCTTTTATTCCCAATCTTATGTACAACTCTTATTTCATAAAAAACCTTTTTGTATCTTTAATATGTTATTGGTTCATACCAAAATTATCATATCATCTTTATATTTTTCAAATAATGACAACTTGTTGAACTTACTATGAACACTTTTAACCATATTATAAATTTATATGATATGATAAACCAAAAAAATGATATTACCATTTCTTAAGAGTTTAAGTTCAATTAAGAACTTTAACTAATTTACATATTCTTTGGAGTTGATAACCGTTTAAAGTTATTTCATATACACATTTTAAATTAATTTTAAATTAATTCACCATATTATAAACATGTGAATTTCAAATCCTTTGGTGAATTGTCATAATTGCAATAGGCATTCCTTTTGTAACCATTATATTATGATGATAATTATTTCATATTATGTAAATTATTTTAACAAAACATTTTGGTTTTGTCCATTTCTTATCAACTCTATGAAACTTCATTTGTAACCTTTATTGGTTTACCGAGGAGATAAAAACTACTAATTGAGAATGTTATTTTCTATGATTATAACATAATCATTTATAATTATTTCAAGAATACTACTCATTAAGACTTTATTTGTCTTAATAATATTTGAAATTAGATTTCATAATCAACATTGTTGTTTAGGTTTATATGCAATCTCCCTTGTTCTTTAAACAAAAATCTTTATGAAATCAAGTCAAATGATTCACTTAGTTTTGTAAACAACATTTTTTTATTATTATTATTATTATTATTATTATTATTATTTAATTTTTTTTCTTTTTTTCTCTTTCTTCTCATTTCTGCATTTTTCTTCTTCTCTTTTTTTTTCTTTCTTTCCTTCTTCCTTTTCCCTTCTTCTTCATCCTTATCTGGTTCAAATCTAGTGCATTAAATGCACAATCCCTAAAGTCAAAATTACTGTCGCTAGCTGCCAATGGTCGACCGACAAGCCGCCAATCACGAACGACATGCGTGATTTTTCAGTTAAAAAATGGGGTTCGAATCCCAGAAAATCTAGGATTTGAATCCCAAAAAGCTTTATAAATAGGACTTATTATTTGCAAACAGGATGAGGCATAACCGAAGTAAAAAATGACAAAAAAAAAAGATTCTGTCGAAAAAAAATTCTGTAGAAACACAAAAAAAAAAGAAAGCAAAAGCAGTCCCCTGGAACAGGAAACCCAGCACCAAACTACACCTATAAAGACACCCAACAAAAACAAACCAGAAAACACACAAACAAACAAAAAAATATTTTTTTACCAAAATTTTGAAAGCAGATTTAGGGAAGTGGGGATTCTTTTTTGTGAAAAGAAGGCTAGATCTGTGTTCAAGAGGTCGAGAGGAGTTTGTGATAATTTTTTTGAAATTTTTCGACACCATTGACGGTGGCCGAAGTTCACCGTCGGCGAGGACCACAACAGCCGTCACGACGGAGGCCACCAGCCCTAGGTCGCTTGAAAAAAAAAATTAGAGGAAGAAACATTTTTTTTTTTTTTTGGAGGAAGGAAAGAATGAGTGAAAAAAATTTTTTTGAACCTTTTATATAAACGCTCATAACCAAAACGACGTCGTTTTATTAAAGGCCTAAAACGACGTCGTTTTAAGAGCCCAGGATCCGCGCGTCAACCCATGACCCGACTCGAGATCTGTGCACCCGACTCGACGATCCATTTCTTCTTCAGCCATTGATTGGTCTGACTGGACCGAAACTGAACCGCTCAGATCGAACCGAGTCGATACTGAACCGCTGAACTGCCCTAACCGATCTAAACCGTTCAGACCGAACCGAACCGATACTGAACCGCTGAACCGTCCAAACCGAATCGAACCGTTAGATCGAACCGTCGAATTGAATCGCGCGTTGACCAGATCGTTGACCAATCCGATTCAGGTAAAAAATATTTTTTAAAAAATTTTTTCCTATTTTTTATATATTATTTTATGCATATTAAAATATTTATATTTGTTAGATTAAATGATAAAATATGTGGTTAAATTCGTTTATAATTTTGTTAATTTTTAAAATAAACTTTAAAAACAATAATATAAAAATAAATTTAATTAATAAAAAATGTAAGAAAAGGAAATTTTTATCCGACGATAAGATTTAAAGGTATTTCGAGTAGTGATGCCTACGAAATCTCTAGGTGAAAAGACTTTTTTTTAAATACTACCAGTGTATTGGAGTATTTATAAAAAATTTTCAATACAGTAAAATTTTTTTTTAATAAATAAAAATTGGTTAATAAATTAATAATATATGTAATAAAAATAGGAAGAAAAAAAATTTTATCCAATGATGGGATTCTAAAAGTATTCCAAGTAAAAATGCTTTAAGAAATCTCTAGGTGAAAAGATTTTTTGTATAATATTACCAGAGTATTGGAATATTTATAAAAAAATCTTCAATATAATTAAATTCTTTTTTCTTTAAAATTTTAATTTTAAATAAAAATATTAATAAAATAATTAATAAAATTTCTAACAAAGGAAAATAAAATGCGTGCATAAACATGGTAACATTTTGCATTGCATGCATGACATTTTCTTACGAAAAATAAATTTGAGCCTCCAAAGATAAGATTCTAAAAGTATTCCGAGTAGAGATGCTTTTAAAAAATCTCTAGGTGAGAAAGAGTTCTTTTAATGTTACCAACGCACTGGAACATTTTAAGAATAATTTCAATAAAAAGGTTTTAATTTATTTTCTCAAGAATAAATTTTTTTAATAAATAAAAAATCAAGGAAATTATTTTTCGAACACCGAAAATTTGACTATTTTTATCAAAATCAAAGGATAACACGTTGTTAATTGGTACCGTTTTTAATGGGCGCTGTGGGGGTGCTAATCCTTCCCCACACGTAACCGACTTTCGAATCCAGACTGTTGCGCAGAACCTAAAATTATCTTTTTAATAAATTTTAATTAATTTTAAGATTTCATCAAAAAGATATGTTTTAATAGGTGGCCAATCACACCTAGCCAAAAAAGATTGGTGGTGATTCCGTTATTTTTTTATTTCGTTTCCAAATTCGTCAGGCGAACATAAAACCGTTACGACAGCTTGGCGACTCCACTGGGAAAGCCATTTGTTTTCGAGAGTCAGGCCAAAATTAACTACTTGTTATCTTCAAATTTTGATTTAAATAGTCCTAATCAATTTCTTAAATTTTTATTCTTCATTTTTAGTAAAAAATAACAAATCAAAAATAAAAAGCAAAAAAACAAAAAAAAAAAAACTCACACACATTTCTTTTACTATGCCTCTTATGTTTTATTTTTCTGTATATATTGCTCTCAATAAATTATGATATATTTGCACATAATGGCACGATGCATCTCATACATGAGCTCTATACCTAGGCTTCGTCCTTTATAGGAGAAAGTAAAGTACATATGCTCTCGTGAGATGATAACTTTCGCAATGACAAGCGAAATACTTTCACTCGAATTGAACCCTTTTCGTTCGTAGCCTGTAATGGGTGAGGATCGGGGTGCCTTACTAGTCCATCACGGATGACAGTGAGGAACAATTTAGGAACCTTTAGACCCTGTCAATCCAAACCCAGCATATAATAAGCCTAGAAAACCAGTCTTATGTAGAGCCCCATCCACCTTCTTGTAGGAAATACCTAAGAATAAAAATTGTGTATAATACGAAACAAAACAAAACAAACACAAAAATCTCAAACGAAAAAAATAAACACTAAAAAAATAAAAAAAAATTACTTAAATCACATTCTCACACTAACTCAATTTTATTTCTTTTTCTTTTTACATTAATCATATCATATAGTTTTGCATCGAGATATTTGCTCTAGGATATATTTTTCCTAAGAAGTTTTCATGGATCCCATAGAACTACAGATTTGCTCATCCTCAATTAGTGTGCCATATGAGTCGTATAATGAAATACATGTTTGGTCAAAAGAAGTTCAACAAAAGAATGAAGATTGTTTACCTACCGGTTATGTGTTTGAATTACCCGAGAAAGTACATTTAGATCTCACACAAAATAATTTAAAAGAGTTAGCTACTGTCTACGATCAGTTAAGTGAAGAAAAAAAAGAAAGCTTTTATAAAAAGTATGGGCAGATTGCATCCCTCATTTCAGTAGTGATTGATGAACAGCTAGTCAAAGCAGCTATACAGTTTTGAAATCTATCCTATAGATGTTTCACTTTTAATTAGGAAGATTTGGTGCCAACTATCGAGCAGTATTCGATTTTGTTCGGGATAAAACTATAATGTCCAGATAAAGTATTTACTCGAAAGCCAAAATCAGGTTATCGCAAAAAGTTAGCCAAGCTTATAGGGGTTAAAGTAGAAACCATTGATTCCTTTGCAAAGTCTAAAGGTGAACATCTCGACATTCGTTAGCACTTTCTCTAAAACTTCATTCAAGAGCATTTAAATGATGATCAAGGTATGGCTGTGTTTGCTCTAGCATTGTATGGCATGATAATCTTTTTGAAGATTTTAGGTTACATTGAGATAACTGTGATAGACTTTTTTGAGCAAATTAAAACCCAAGCAATTAATCCTACCCCTGCAGTCCTAGCTGAAACCATCAGGTCATTGAATTTCTGTTGATGAAATGAAAAAAGATGATTCATAGGATGTGCATCTCTATTATACGTATGGGTTAAAAGTCTTTACGTATAGGTTAGAAGTCATTTCAAGTGTGGAAAGAATGCATTTTTGAAACCATATCTTCAAAATAAGGCACCAATCGAAGAGTTTTGTAAAAGCCAATGGTCAACATTGAAGACTAAAAAAGATTGGGTCCTTTTCTTGCGAAGGCTTACTGGGGATGAAATCGAGTGGATGGTGCCTTGGATGCCTCGTGTGCCTTTGTTGTATTGTGAAAGAAATGAGCTGTGGATACCGTTGTTAGGATTATGGGGTATTGTAAGTTACACTCCATTGATGGTACTTAGGCAATTTAATGCAAAGCAATTTGTTCCTGCTACTTATGGCCTGGTCCAAGTAGAATTCATTTATGGGGAACCGAATCCATCAAGAACTTCGAAGCAATTGATCCAAGCAAGGAAGAGAACACGAAAAATGAGGTTAGGGCCTCTCATCAACAAAGTCACTTCTGATTACCAGATTTGGAAAGTAAGGTGACCTAGAGACATAGTACTCCCTCCTGATGATAGCTCATATCAATTGGTTAATCTTTCAGAAGAGGTACAATTATCAAAAGTTGAGCTTGTTAAGAAAGAATTAGAAGCTAAAAAAGAAGAAATAAGAAGAGAAAATTTGACACTTCACGAGAAAGTAGAGTAATTGAAATACGAAGTAGAGATACAAGAGAGTAGATTAGAAAAAGTCATAAAAGAACGAAATCTGACTAATAGTGATTTAAAAAATCTACACCAGGAAAATAAGAGGTTACGAATCCAATTCAAAACTGAAAAAGTCACCAAGTCTTACCTTAGACTACAATGTGAAATGGATGAGCTCCGAGAGGTAATAAACTAATGGAAGGGCAAAGCTCAAGAAAAGTAAGAGGAGATCACCAAAATTTCTCAAGAATGTCAGAATTAGAAGGGATTATATTCTACAACCTCAACAAAATTGATGGAATGCCAAAACGAAAAGGAAAGGTTGAAAGTCATGCTAGTAAAAGAGAAAAGAAAGCACTTTGAAGTACTAAATGAGAAAAAATCACTTCATCGGATGATCCGAGGGTTAGAGCTACAATTGCAAGATTACAAGAACCATATTTCAGTAATGATAGATGAGTGGCATAAAAGGGAAAAAGATTAAATCTTCACATGTGATTCAGAAAGAGATGCTCACATGATATGGAAAGCAGAAAGTTTAGGAAGGCAACAGTACATAGAACACATAACCAATCAAGTTTGTAAGGCAGTAAAAAAGGCACGGGAGATGGTTAAAAAGGTAGAAGCATTAAGACAAGAAGTCAATCCTGTAAAAGAATATGGACAGCGCCTAGTAAACTTTCTAGATGAGGTAAAAGACCATTATGAGCAAGTCAAACATTTTTATGAATATAATTCTAAGATGATAAATCTCATGTAATCAAAGTTGTATGGAATCAATGAAAATTTTTAGTATTGAAATTTGTCAAGGAGAAAATATTTTTTGCATTCATGCATCATTTTTTTAAAAAAAATTTTCAAAAATAAAAATTTCGACACATGGCATTCTGATTTTTTTTTAAAAAAAATCTGTGGTAATAAAGGTTCAAGAATAGCTCACCCTTCAAAAATTTTGACTCAACCCACTCGCCATTCATACAACACTAGGACTCAAACAAGAATTATGAAGTAAAAACAGACCAGTCAATTTGAGACAATAGAGAGAGCTCAAGAAGAACTAAGAAGGGATCTTAGTACAATAATGGATATGCTCAAAAAACTTGACAAGGGAAAAGCAGTGGAAGAAAATCTCAGCTTTCAAGAGCAATCACCAGACATGGTAGATCCTGTTTACCCTCCAGGGTTTGAGCCACAACCGACTCAACTTTCTCAAGAAACTAGAGTACAAATTCTTATTCTCGGTGGATATCCCAATCCTTATCCAGGAATGACATCTACACTTGCTCTGAGATAATTTTAAAATTTTGTTAATCCTGTTATGATGGAAAATCCACCCGAACCAATCCTAGTTCCTGATTTGGATTATCCCAAAGAAAGAGAAAAGCTAGGGATAAAGATATCTGAGAAAGTGAAAGATAATAGTGCTTAGAAAAAGATGAGGCTATTAGAAGAAAGGCTTAGAGCAGTGGAAGAAATGAATTTTTATGGTTTCACAGATGCAATCGAGCTTTATTTAGTCCCTGATATGGTCATTCTGCCTAAATTCAAGGTCCTTGAGTTTGAAAAATATGATGACATAAAATGCCTAATGACCCATATCATCATGTATTGTCGAAAGATAGCAGCACATGCTCACGATGAAAAGTTATTAATACATATATTTCAAGATAATCTTACGGGTTCTGCAGTTGGATGGCGTGTTCAATTAGATAGGACTCGTAGTCGTTTTTGGCAAGAGCTTACAAAGGTATTTCTTACACAATATCGGCATGTCACGGATATGGTTCCAGATCATCTATCTCTACAAAGTATGGAAAAAAAGTAACTGAAAACTTCAAAAAATATGCACAAAGATGGAGAGACGTGGCTGCACAAGTCCAACCTCCTCTCACCGAGAAAAAAATAATTGTTTTATTTGTGAATACTCTGAAAGCACCATACTATGAGAGATTGATAGGCAATACGACCAAAAACTTTACAGATATGATTATATCAGGTGAGATTATCGAAAGTGCTATAAAGAATGACAAGTTTGATACAGGAGAGACAAGTGGAGTAAAGAAAGGTGGAGCTCTCAAAAAGAAAGAAAATGAAGCCCAAGCATAAACTATGTAGGGTAACAGTTCAAAAGTTTCACGCCCTACCATGTACCAATCTACCAAACCCATTACCCTTCCATAAATAATGTTATATCTATCCTTCATCCTATTAACCATACCAACCACTACAACCACCAGCTTATCCATCCCATTTTCAGTCATCTTTTTAGACACCCACCTATTCCTATAATCATCCTACTATACCTATAAGACCAGAATGAAGACCTAATAGTGGTCTAAGAGCCCCAAGAAACATCTACACAGATTTGTATCTCCGACTTGTTGAGAAACATCTACTTGCTCCTGTTATTGTTGAACCTATGAAACCTCCATTTCTCAAATGGTATGACCCTAATTCGCATTGTGATTATCACTATGGGAATCCAGGTCATTCCACTGAGAACTGTACTGCTTTAAAGTGTAAAGTGCAAGGGTTAATCAATGAAAGAGTATTAAATTTTGATACCAACCAATAAGGGACTCCAAATGTCAATGAAAACCCTCTACCAAATCATACTAGGCCATCAATAAATGCTTTGGTTGATGGGTAAACAAGCTATGTGAAAAGAAGAATAGAAGAGGTCAAAACTTCTATGGCTAAAGTGTTTGAAGCCTTGATCAAAGCTGACATATTGAAGCCAATAGAACTTTAAAATTACTCTAAAGTGATTAATTCAACTGAAAGTTATAATTATCACGAAGGTGTTCTGGGGTATTCTATCGAGAATTATCACCAATTCAATCAAAAGGTGTAAAAATTGATGGATGAGAGTCGAATAGAGTTTTACCAAGAGAAAAAAAAGTTAGTAAAAGATGAAGTGTCTACCATTAATTCAAAGAATAAGTTTGTGCGTAGATCAGTAACTATCTATTATGATGAGATGCCAACATCGAAGCTAAAAAAGCTCGTTTCTCGACCAATAGTGACAATTAAAGTTTCTGGCCCTTTTTCATATCAAAATGATAAAGTAGTACCTTAGAAGTACGATTACGATGTCGTAGTTAACCCAGATCTGCCAATATAACGGGCGTATGAGGCATAACTCGAAGTGGCAGCTGTTATACTCTAGAGGTTCTAGAAAAAGCTAGAAAAAAAAAGCCAAAGTAAGAGAAGAAAATGAAAGTCAGAGTGATCTTGACGTAATCTCAAAAAAAAAAATGCCAGAAGCTAGTATCTAAAAATGAAGCAAGTGAATTTTTAAAGTTAATAAAATATAGCAAGTATAGCATGGTAGAACAGCTTAACAAGATGCCAGTTAGAATTTCGTTATTGTCATTATTGCTCAGTTCAGAGTCACACCGTAATGCTTTGCTAAAGGTGCTAATCAAGCATATGTGTCTCACAATGCTTCTGTTTAATATGTGGAACAGCTTGTTGGTAATTTGATGATTTCAAACTATATCTCTTTCAATAATGAAGAGATTCCTCCTGAAGGTAAAGAAAGTACCAAGGCTCTTCACATTACTGTGAAATGTAAAAGTCATATAATGGCTAAGATTTTGATTGATAATGACTCATCCATCAATGTTATACCTATGACTACTCTGGTAAAACTCCCTGTTGATGGATCTTATATAAAACCTAGTCATATGATAGTGAGAGCATTTGATGAAACCAGAAGAGAGGTGCTAGGAGATATAAAAGTGCCATTACAGATTGGCCCATGCACTTTCAATGTGAAGTTTCAAGTTATGATATCTCTCTTTCATATAGTTATTTATTAGGTAGACCGTGGATCCATATGGTAGGTGTTGTTCCATCCTCATTACATCAAAAAGTTAAATTCATTGTTGAAGGAAAGCTAACATGTGTGGTAAAAGAAGAAAATTTATTAGTAACTCAACCGATAAATACTTCTTATATGGAATCGACAGATGAAGTTCTAGACTGTTCTTATAGATCTTTCAAGATTGCCAATGCAACATTTATAGCTAGAGGATCTAAATTGTATTTGTCACACTTGTCTATGACAATTAAAATGGTAGTCAAACAGCTTACCAAGATGGGATGACGACCTGAAGTCAGACTTGGAAAGAACCTGTAAGGAATCATGAAGCCATTGGTCATTTATGAAAAGAGAGACAGATTTGGCTTGGGATATAAGCCAATAAAAGGGGATAAATAAGAATGGCAAATGGGAAAAGAGATAAGAGGATAGCTAATTTTAGGGGATATGAGCTGGAGTTAAAACCCATGGTCATTCCATACCTCTATGATTCTTTTCAGTTGAAAAGATACATTTATCCAGATTTACCGGAAGCCCTAAGTGCAGAATTCATGGAAAAATTTTTAGAGCTAGCCATTCAAATTGTGGGTGATAGAGAAAAGAAGAGTCAAACTGAAGAGTTATTCGTGTACCCTTGTCCTTCAAATTTTGAGCTGAATAATTGAAAAATTACAAAATTGCCTGTTATTTTTAAAACTTTGGAAAAGTAATGTACTGTGAAACTTTAAATCCCTAATTACTTTTTACGAGTATTAGGAGATCTTTTATGGTGTGTTTATATTTGTCATTTTAATAAAAGACTTAGAAGATGCATCCGTATTTCTTCTATTATTTTCATCTTTATTTTACTTTCCATTTTTTTTCATCATTTTCTTACCTTTCTATTTTTGTCTGCCAATATTCTCTTCATCTTACCCTTTGCAGGGTCCCAAACAATGAACATAAAGATAATCATGGCAATAATCTCGAATTTGATTTTGAAAACTTAATTTATGTTGATGAACTTGATAATGAGGAAGATTCAGATAACTACACACTGCCTCTTGATTTGTTAAAATTAATAGAACATGAAGATAAGTCAATTGAACCCCACCAAAAAATTATCGAATCAATAAATTTGAGAGATGGTGAAAATAAAAGAGAGGTCAAAGTTGGTACATCTCTTTTACTAGTTGAAAGGTAAAAGCTAAAAGAGCTACTCCGAAAATATGTAGATGTATTCGCATGGACTTATCAGGATATACCGAGACTCAGCACTGATATTCTAGAGCATAAATTACCCTTAAAATCAGGATATAAGTCAATGCAGCAAAAGCTAAGGCACATGAAACCAGAGATGCTGCTGAGAATTAAAGAGAAAGTGAAGAAACAATTCGATGCTGGATTTTTTAAAGTGGTAAAATATCTTGAATGGGTAACCAACATAGTGCCAGTTCTTAAGAAAGATGGAAAAATGAGAATGTGTGTCGATTATCGAGACTTGAATAGGGCAAGCCCTAAGGATAACTTTTCTCTACCTCACATCGATACTCTAGTGGATAATACTGCTAGGCACTCCACATTTTCCTTTATGGATGGTTTCTCAGGCTATAATTAAATCAAGATGGCCCAAGATGATATGGAAAAAACCACATTTGTGATCATATGAGGGATATTCTGTTATAAGGTTATGCCTTTTGGATTGAAAAATACCGATGCTATTTATCAAAGAGCAATAGTGACTCTCTTTCATGACATGATGCATAAAGAGATAGAAGTGTATGTGGATGATATGATCATAAAATCTTGTGAAGGAGAGGATCATGTAGTCAATTTTAAAAAGCTGTTCGACAGCTTAAGAAGATTTCAGTTGAAGTTGAATCCTATTAAAGGTACATTTAGAGCCAAATCAAGAAAATTATTGGGCTTTGTAGTCGCTGAAAAAAGAATTGAAGTTGATCCAGATAAGATACAAGCCATCCAAAACTTATCTCCTCCTCATAACTCAAAAGAAGTGTGAGGTTTCTTAGAAAGATTAAACTATATTGCTCGCTTCATCTCTCAACTCACTTATAAGTGTGATCCTATTTTCAAGCTTCTCAGAAAACATGATCCTGGAGAATGGAATGACGAATGCCAAGAAGCTTTTGATAAGATCAAAGAATACTTATCAAATCCACCTGTGTTTGATGCCACCGATGCTAGAAAAACCTTTGATTTTGTACTTAAAAGTGCATGAAAATTCAATGGGATGTGTGCTGGGGTAAAAAGATGAAACTGATGAGAGAGAACGAGTAATTTACTACTTGAGTAAGAAATTCACTGATTATGAGTCCAAGTATTCACCATTAGAGAAGATGTGTTGTGCATTAACTTGGACAGCTCGAAGGCTTAGACAATACATACTTTATCACACTACTTGGCTCATAGCAAAACTGGATCCTATTAAGTATATCTTCAAAAAGCCCTCATTGACGGAAGAATAGCACGGTGGTAAGTTATGCTTTCAGAATATGATATCATTTATATGACTCAAAAGGCTATTAAAGGAGTGTAATAGGTGAATTTCTTGCTGATCATACAGTCGAAGATTATGAGCCAATGAAATTAAAATTTTCTGATGAGGATGTGATGGCCATTGAAGAAAATGAACCTGTTGAAAAATCATGGATGATGTATTTTGATGGAGCTGCTAATGCTTTGGGTCATGGTATTAGGGTAATTTTGATATCTCCTGATGGACATTATTACCCCATCACAGCCAGGTTAAATTTCAATTACACAGACAATGTGGCTGAATATGAGGCTTGTGTTATGGGTCTACAAGCAGCAATGGAAAAAAAGATCAAAGTGTTAGATGTGTTTAGAGATTCAGCTTTAGTCATCTATCAGTTACGAGGTAAATGAGAGACAAGAGACTCTAAGTTGATTCGGTACCATAAATACATCTCTGAGTTGGTCAAGCAATTTTAAAAAGTTTAGTTTGAGCATCTACCCGAAAAGGAAAATCAAATTGCTGATGCACTGGCTACTCTAGCTGTAATAATTAAAATAGATGCAAATACTGAAATCTAACCCATCAAGCTGGATGTAAAAGTTATACCAGCACATTGTTCAAGTGTTAAAAAAAAAGTTGATGGGAAGCCATGGTATCATGATATCATGCAATACATTAAAAGCCAGCAATACCCAGAACATGCAACAAAAAATGATAAGAGGACTATCAGAAGATTGGCTATGAGTTTTTTCATTGATGGAGATATCATTTACAAAAAAGGTCGAGATCAAGTGCTCTTAAGATGTGTAAATGCAGCTAAAGCAAAAAAGATTATTGAAGAAGTGCATGATGGAGTTTGTGGGGTACATGTAAATGGTCATATGATGGTTAGAAAAATTATGAGGGCTGGCTATTATTGGTTGACAATAGAGGGTGACTGTATTAATTATGCTAGGAGATGTCATAAATGTCAGATTTATGCTGACAAGATTCATGCTCCGCCATTAACATTACACGTTTTGGCTCCTCCATGGGCATTCTCTATGTGGGGCATGGATGTCATTGGTCCCATCACTCCAAAAGCTTCAAATGGATATAGATTCATTTTTGTGATGGTTGATTACTTCATCAAATGGATAGGAGCTGCATCATATGCTAGCGTGACCCGATCTATGGTATGTAAGTTCATAAAAAGAGAGATAATATGCAGATATGGGCTTCTAGAGATAATTATTTCTGATAATGCCAAAAACTTGAACAATAAAATGATGAATGAAGTATGCACTCAGTTCAAGATCCGTCATCGTAATTCGACACCATATCGTCCGAAAATGAATGGGACAGTGGAGGCTGCGAATAAAAATATCAAAAGAATCTTGGAAAAAATGACTGAAACTTATGAAAATTTGCATGAAAAGTTACCTTTTACTTTGCATGCTTATAGAACATCAGTCCGAACATCTACTGAGGCTACCCCGTTCTCTTTGGTATATGAAATGAAAGTTGTGCTACAGGTTAAAGTAGAAATTCCCTCACTGAGAGTCCTGATGGAGGTAAAGTTAGAGGAAGCAAAATGGGTTCAGAATCGCTACGAGCAGTTAAACCTCATTGAAGAAAAAAAACTGTCAACACTTTGTCATGGTCAATTATATCAAAAGAAGATGATGAGAGCACATGACAAGAAAATTCATCCTCGTTGCTTTAAGGAAGGAGACTTAGTGCTAAAAAGAATCATTTCAAATCAACATGATAATCGAAAGAAATAGACACCAAATTGAGAAGGCTCGTATGTGGTGAAAAAAGCCTTTTCTGATGGGACATTGATTTTGACAGAAATGGACGGAGATGATTTACCTACTCCAATAAATTCAGATGTTGTGAAAAAATATTTTGCTTAAAAAAATAATGACTTATCTAAGCTGAAAACTTGAAAAAGCAGCTTAAAGGTAAAGCAAAAGCATCATCAGAAGAAGATCCCATAACACAAGGGCAAGTGTAGTTTGACGAACTCTGAATGATCAAATAAGTCATCTGATTTAGTTTTAGAGAAAAAATCTGAGAATATTTTATTCATGATTATCTTGTGATCATTATTTGGGCACATTTGTTTCAACTCAAACACTTTGCCATGCACTTGTTATCAGCCTAATGAAATACGTTATCTTTTTTTTTAAAATAATGCCTATTCTTTCCTTTATCCTTATCTGATATTTTTGTTCATCGTACAAGTGAATAAGAGAAATGTGTGATTGCTTTTTATTTGTCTTGAACTTAAAATGATGAAAAGAAAAACAAACATGAAATATCTCAGTATTACTTTTAAAGTTGACAAAGACAAATGAAAAAGGATGAAAAAAGCATGACAAGATATTGATGTTGCAGACTTTTGAAGAAAAAAATATTGTGGTCAGATGTTAAGAACAGACTGGTCATATAAGAATTCTGATAAAAGAAGCCAAAAACAAGAGATTTTAAGAACCTTTTTACTACAATAATTTTGATTGCATTACATGCATTGCATTTAGAGCACTCAATACATGCATCATTGAGAAGTTGTAACAAAGATAGAAATTTTTCATTTCTTAATGAAAAACAAGATTTTGGTAAAGACAATGATCAAACAAAAGAATTCAAAAGAGAGAAATTTACTTGTTCAGAGATGAGAACTCAAATTTGAAAATATATGAAATTTTTAAAGTTGTTGAGCCTCTGCTGAGAGGAACTTTTTCAAGAGAATTTTAAAGTTGTTGTGCCTCTGCTGAGCTTTTTCAGATGAGATTTTAAAGTTGTTGAGCCTTTGCTGAGAGGAACTTTTTCAAGAGAATTTTAAAGTTGTTGAGCCTCTGTTGAGAGGAGCCTTTTTCAAAAGATTTTAAAGTTGTTGAGCCTCTGCTGAGAGGAGCTTTTCCAAGATGAGATTTTAAAGTTGTTGAGCCTCTATTGAGAGGAGCTTTTTCAAGAGAATTTTAAAGTTGTCAAGCTTCTGCTGAGAGGAGCTTTTCCAATATGGAAATTTTAAAGTTGTTGAGCCTCTGTTGAGAGGAGCTTTTTCAAGAAAATTTTAAAGTTATTGTGCCTCTGCTGAGAGGAGCTTTTTCAAGAGAATTTTAAAGTTGTCGAGCCTCTGCTGAGAGAAGTTTTTCCAAGATAAGATTTTAAAGTTGTTGAACCTCTGCTGAGAGGAGCTTTTCCAAGATGAGATTTAAAGTTATTGAGCCTCTGCTGAGAGGAGCTTTTCTAATATGGAAATTTTAAAGTTGTTGAGCCTCTGTTGAGAGGAGCTTTTTCAAGAAAATTTTAAAGTTGTTGTGCCTCTGCTGAGATGAGCTTTTTCAAGAGAATTTTAAAGTTGTCGAGCCTCTGCTGAGAGAAGCTTTTCCAAGATAAGATTTTAAAGTTGTTGAGCCTCTGCTGAGAGGAGCTTTTCCAAAATGAGAATTTTAAAATTGTTGAGCCTCTACTGAAAGGAGCCCTTTTCAAGAGAATTTTAAAGTTGTCGAGCCTCTACTGAGAGGAGCTTTTCCAAGATGGAAATTTTAAAGTTGTTGAGCCTCTGTTGAAAGGAGCTTTTTCAAGAAAATTTTAAAGTTATTGTGCCTCTACTGAGAAGAGCTTTTTCAAAAGAATTTTAAAGTTGTCGAACCTCTGTTGAGAGTAGCTTTTCCAAGATGAGATTTTAAATTTATTGAGCCTCTGCTGAGAGGAGCTTTTCCAAAACAAAAATTTTACAGTTGTTGAGCCTCTACTGAGAGGAGCCCTTTCCAAGATATTTTAAAGTTATTGAGCCTTTACTGAGATGAGCTTTTTCAATATGAGATTTTAAAGTTGTTGAGCTTCTGCTGAGATGAGCTTTTTCAAAAAAAAATTAATTAATTAAAAATTAAAGTTGTTGAACCTCTGCTGAGAGGAACCTTTTAAACTTTTAAAAAAATCGATTGAACCTCTGTTGAGAGGAGCTCTTTTCTGTTGAACCAAAAAAAAATTTTTTTTCTTTCTTTTTTTTTCTCAATGTTTCATCTTTCCAAACAAAATGGTTGTTTGTTTGTCTTTGCTTTATTTCTGATTTACAAAAATAGGCAAAAAGGGGCAACTGTAAACACCATTTTTTTATCTTTATTATTATTATTATTATTTATTTAATTTTTTTCTTTTTTCTCTTTCTTTCCGTTTTTGCATTTTTTTTCTTCTCTTTTTTTTTTCTTTCCTTCTTTCTTTTTTTTTTCTTTTTCATCCTTATCTGGTTCAAATCTAGTGCATTAAATGCACAATCCCTAAAGTCAAAATCACCGCCGCTAGCTACCAACAGTCGACTGACAAGCCGCCAATTACGAACGACAAGCGTTATTTTTCAGTTGAAAAATGAGATTCGAATCCCATAATATCTGGAATTTAAATCCAAAAAGCTCTATGAATAGAGCTTATTATTTGCAAATGGGATGAGGTAGAACTGAAGCAAAAAATGATAAAAAAAGAAAAAAAGAAAATTATGTCAAAAAAATTCTATAGAAACACAAAAAAAGAGCAAAAATAGTCCCCTGGAACGGGAAACCCAGCACCAAACTACACCTACAAAGACACCTAACAAAAACAAACCAGAAAACACAAACAAACAAAAAAATGTTCTTTTTACCGAAACTTTGAGAGCAGATCTAGAGAAGTGGGGATTCTTTTTTATGAAAATGAGGTCAAATCTGTGCTCAGAAGGTCGAGAGGAGTTCGTGAGAATTTTTTTGAAATTTTTTGGCACCATTGATGGCGGTCGGAGTTCGCCACCGGCGAGGACCACGGCAGCCGTCACGACGGACGGCCATCGGCCCCAGGTCGCCTGAAAAAAAAACTTAGAGGAAGAAAGATTTTTTTTTTTTTTAGAGGAAGGAAAGAATTAGTGAAAAAAAATTTTTTGAACCTTTTATATAAACGTTCAGAACCAAAACGACGTCGCTTTATTAAAGGCCCAAAATGACGTCGTTTTAAGAGCTCAGGATCCGTGTGTCAACTAGCGACCCGACCCGGGATCCGTGCACCCGACTCGATGACTCGTTTCTTCTTCAGCCATTGATCGGTCTGACTCGATCGAAACTGAACCGCTCAGACCGAATCGAATCGGTACTGAACCGTTAAATCGCCCAGACCGAACTGAACCGCTAAGATCGAACCGAACCGATACTGAACCGTTGAATCGTCCAGATCGAGCCGAACCGTAGGACCGAACAGTCGATCGAACCGCGCGTTGATCGAACCGTTGACCGATCCGATTTAGGTAAAAAAAAAATTTTTTTAAATTTTTCTTATTTTTTATATATTATTTTATGCATATTAAAATATTTCTATTTGTTAGATTAAATGATGAAATATGTGGTTAAATTCGTTTATAATTTTGTTAATTTTTAAAATAAACTTTAAAAACAATAATATAAAAATAAATTTAATTAATAAAAAAGTAATAAAAAATGTAAGAAAAGGAAATTTTTATCCAACGATGAAATTCAAAAGTATTCCGAGTAGTGATGCCTACGAAATTTCTAAGTGAGAAGATTTTTTTTTAAATACTACCAGTGTATTGGAGTATTTATAATAAATTTCCAATATAGTAAAAAAAAAATTTAATAAATAAAAATTGGTTAATAAATTAAAAATATATGTAATAAAAATAGGAAGAAAATAAATTTTATCCAATGATGGGATTCTAAAAGTATTCCGAGTAGAGATGCTTTAAGAAATCTCTAGGTAAGAAAATTTTTTGTAAAATATTACCAGCGTATTGGAATATTTATAAAAAAAATCTTCAATATAATTAAATTTCTTTTTCTTCAAAATTTTAATTTTAAATAAGAATATTAATAAAATAATTAATAAAATTTATAACAAAGGATAATAAAATGCGTGCATAAACATGGTAACATTTTGCATTGCATGCATGACATTTTCTTACAAAAAATAAATTCGAGCCTCCAAAGATGAGATTCTAAAAGTATTCCGAGTAGATATGCTTTAAGAAATCTCTAGGTGAGAAAGAGTTCTTTTAATGTTACCAACATACTGGAATATTTTAAGAATAATTTCAATAAAAAGGTTTTAATTTATTTTTTTCAAGAATAAATTTTTTTTAATAAATAAAAAAATCACGGAAATTATTTTTCGAACACCAAAAATTAGACTATTTTTATCAAAATCAAAGGATAACACGTTCTTAATTGGTATTGTTTTTAACAGGCGCTGTGGGGGTGCTAATCATTCCTCACACGTAACCGACTCCCGAACCCAGACTGTTGCGCAAAACCTAAAATTATCTTTTTAATAAATTTTAATTAATTTTAAGATTTCATCAAAAAGATATGTTTTAATAGGTGGCCAATCACACCTAGCCAAAAAAGATTGGTGACGACTCCGTTATTTTCTTATTTCATTTTCAAATTCGTCGGGCGGACATAAAACCGTTACGACAAGTCTTTTATTAAGAAACTTTGAATCATATATTTTACTTTCAAACTTTTTATTACAAGGTTTTTATATTATTCTATGTGAAGAATTTTTTCCAAGTTCATATGAACTTATTTGAGCAAGTTATATCCTTCCAATATTGCAACATTGATTTAATTACAATTAAAATTGTAATTGAGTCCTTTAGATTCAACTTTAAAAATTAAGGATGACACCAAAAGGTTTTGACGATCGTGCTTGGAGATCTTATAAATTGTGTCTGAAGAACTAAGATATTATCCCGAAGGTCTTACAAATCATTCCTAATATTGAAAAATGTTTTTTTAGAACAAAAGCTCCACAACTTTAAAAACTTAAAAAAAATACTTGGAGGTTTTAAAAGATCATATTCGAAGGTCTTATAGATCTTGCCCAAAAAACTTAGAGATTATGGTCAAAAGTCTTATAGATCATTTTTAACTTTAAAAAATGTTTTTTTAAAACAATAACTTCACAACTTTAAAAATTTGAAAAAGGTTCCTAGAAGTTTTAAGAGATCATGCTTGGAGCTCTTATAGATAATACCTAGAGGACTTGGAGATTATACTTAAAAGTTTTACAAATAATTTTTAACTTAGAAAAATGCTTCCTTAAAACAAAGGCTCCACAACTTTAAAATTTTGGAAAAGTATTGTTTGTGTCAAGCTTTAAACTGAAGGTCAAGATCTTAAAATCATAAGAGAGAAAGAGAGAGGTTAAGAGTAAAGGCAAAAGGTGTTCTCTATGTTTGCACTCTTACGCTCGAGTTAAAGTTTGGAATATGAGAAGTTGGAAGGAGAAAAAAATAAGAAAGTAAGGGAAAAATTAGATTCCATAGATAATATCTGGATGGCTCTATTTATAGATGGAAAGTGAAGAGTTTGTGGAAGCGAATAATGACATAGTCAAGCTGATGTGGCACTATACATGTTAGGTTGACCCAAAAATAAAAAATGCCTAGGTTATTTACTATCAATCTCTAATGAGGGAAGAGACCAATTTACCTTTTAGACCTAAAAATACCCTTAACATTTTGTTCTTCCACCAAGCAATCTAAGAATTAGATTGATAGAAGCCTGATTGAGCCCTTCTGGCGTACATGTTTGCTAGTCCGATCTTGAGTTTCTTAAGCTTAGGTTTTGAAAATTATGTCTTGGACTAGACTTCATGTTGCTGACATTGAATATTTTTAAGGCTGATTTGAGGGTCGAGAAGTTTGTGATCGATTGTAAACTATTGAGTGTAGCCCTACTGACTCTGAAATATACCAACCTAACATGTGATCAAAGGTGTCAAACTTGATCTTGAGCATGGGTTTCAGGTTATATGCTTAACTGATCCATTTTAGGTGTGTTGGGGTGAGTAACCTTATGTCAAAGAGGCCTAAAGTTGGGCTAAGCAAGCTTATGAGTAACTATTGACATGACTCATACATTTAGTGTGAGACTTATATTTTTTCTTGGTGTTAGAGTTTGATTTTCAAGTTTAATATAGGGTTAACCTGGCAAATGGTCCACTTGGCCAGTCCGCTTGGGCTTTATGGTCGGTCTGTCGGTTTGAATAGGTGGAATGATATGTTTACCCCTTTGCTATCTAAATTTCACATTTAATAAGAAAAAAGGTATTTGGGTGGTAAAAATCAAGAGCTGTGAAGAAGAAAAGTCATCATTGATAGTTGTCCGTACATGTGGCATAATTTGAAGTGTTTATCTTAGCTCATCATTGGTAATATAAAGGGCCTATTAGGGCCTTCATTTTTCATTTTGTTTTTTTTTTTTTTTTTGCTTTCAAATCGACTTGCTTTTATTGACCTTAAATTTTTACTTTCTTTCAACTGATTTTTTTTTTCACTTCAGTATGTTTTTTTCTTTTTTCTTTTCTATAATGTCTTTCATTGCAAGCTTTAGGGGTTCGATAAGTTACAAGGTAATTTCTAAGGGAAGTTGACTCAATAGTGGGGACGACGGTGATAAGGTCCTTTTTGTCATTGCAGGAAGGGATTACTTAAGGGTTGCTTTTTGGCTAAAATCGTTGATCAAAGAAAAGTAAGTTTATCAAAGCATAGATAATCTCGTGGTTGCTATAGATTTTGAGCTCAAGAACCTCATAGTTCTAAAGTCTAAAGTTAGTCTTGCTTTTTTGGCTGACCTTTTTTTTCTTCTACCATTTTTTCTTTCTAAAGTCAAACCTTCTATTTCTTTTTCTTTTATCCTTTCTTCTACTAAGCTTTTTCTCTATTTAAGGAGCCTCATTGCCTCTTTTTTTCTTTTGATATAATAGTGATTTCTACCACTGTTTCTACTTGAAATTTTACTTTATTCGAGAGTCTGAGTTTTCTGACAATAAAGACTCAAATGATGAGAAAGGTTTCAATGGAGAACAAGAAGGGTAGACTAACCAAGCCAAGAAGAAAGCTGATAATGAATAAGATTCCTTTTCAGATTTGAACGCCATGGCTCAATTTTTTTTTTTTTTATTCCTTGTTCCTTAGGTTTAAACCCTAAGGATTTGATGAAAAGCTTAAAGGGCAAGGCTAATCCTAAGGACTACCCTAACATATGATCTGCTCATCACATCCAATCTTTGAGGGTCAACTTTGACCTTTCAGATGAGGGATACAGCATATCAATGCCAACCACTGAGGATTGGGTCACTTCTCTCCTAGAAAGTCACCAACTCTAGGTGTATTGAGAGTCCCTAGTGGCTGATCTGAGATTCTCTTTACATCTTTTTATTTTTGAATTTTTTTTTCTTATAATTTAACTATCACTAAATTCACTCCAAAATTTTTTTAGTACATAATAGCTTTCATTATTCTTTGTAAAAACTTATGTATTTTTCCTTCTATCCCTCTATTCAATGAGTTTTTTTCAATTAAAAAATATACACATGATAAAAGGTAGTTTCATATCACAGCTTGTCCAACTAAAAAGATATTCTTAGATTATCTGCGCTCAACATAAGATTGGAAGCTACTTTTTCTTTGCATTTAGAAGAAAAATAAAAATAATGAGCTCGAGGTATGTGAGATTTTGAATGAGCCTAAGGTTTTTGAAGATGAACTCATTCCTCTCACAATGAATAACCTTAATGCTTAGGACAAGATTTTGGAGTTCACCAAGAGAAGAGAACTTGTCATAGATGCATATGAGCTGACCTCTTCTAAATTAATGAACAAAACCAGATATTAGGATAGGTTTAAGATAATCTTGTATGGTATTTGGTTTTATAGATCTTTTTTAACACTTAGCTCGTCTTACAGATATGTCTAACAACGTTATGAAAAATAAAAAGTTTGACTTCTGTAAGTCCCTCCATCAACTACAGTTGAAGAAATACCACAAACAGCTCGTCTAACTCGAGGCTCACTCCAAATAAAGGATTAAAATAATTGATTCTCCCGTCTTTCAGTCGTCAAGCTCCATAGCTCAGGCTTCAACCAGTGCCAAGAGTAAGCAAAAGGTAATAGTGGGTCGGAAGGCCCCATCCCCTTAAAAGGCAAAAGACTGAGGCCTCCCCTTCTACAATAGCATCCAAGGTCTAGACTTTGAAGCCCACCTCAGAACACTTCTCTATTGGCCTGGAGTATGACTCTAGTGAAAATCCTCCTAAAGATGTTGATGTGGCCAAGAAGTTTTCGAAGGTTACAGTCTTTTAGAAGAGTGAGTAATCTTTTAGCTGAGTTTTATACTATTTAATGAATTTCATTATTTTCCAAATCTAAGCTCAGTTTTTTTTTTTTGTAATTTTAAATAAAGTTCCAACTATTCCCTCTTGAGTAGCCAGTGAAAACATGCACGATGCCTATCTAGCTTTTGCTTGCTACCTGAAAACTAAGTAGGACCTTAAGAAATTTGTTCAGGAAAATTACAAGAATAATAACGTGATTGCTAAGCTTCGAGCCAATCTCTTTGCCCTGGATAAAAAAGAAGGGGAGTAAAAGAAAAAGGTTGATGACTTAGTGGTCAAGTTGGAAGAGAAACAGGTTTATAAGGCTTTAGCTGAGTTTGTAAAAAAACAAGTCAAGCTCAAACTTAATGAGGCTCAGAAAAAGATTGTCAAGTTGAGATCTAAGCTTAAAGTTAAGTGGAAGGCCAAAGACGAAGTCAAGGGAAAGGTCAAAGAGGCATCATTCAAAAGTTCATGGCTTCTTAGAGATATTCTAATTTTCAAGTCGAATCTTCTCATGAGAACATCTTCGGCACCTTCGATCTGTGCAAGGATGAAGTGCAATTCAAATATACCAACCTAAACTTCGACTTTTCCAACATTAGACTGGATAACTTTAAGACTAGGTCTCTAGTACAGTTTGAAGGAAAAAAAAAAGATGAAGATGAAGATGCAACCATGGACGCTAAGCTTAACATTGCTTTTGGGCTTGAGGCTGAAGAGGGAACTACTACTATTACTGAGATGGGAAGAGACTGAAAAGAAAAATGAAGAACTTTTTTTTGCTTTTGTTTTTGTTTTGATTTTTTTGTTAAAGATTTTTTGTATATCTTTGAGATTGGGGGTTTTGTTAGATATCAGTTCAAATTCAATGCATTCTACACAAATTTTTGTCAATTATGAATCATTCTACCAAATTTTATCGTAAATGAAATAGAATATACTTTTCTTAGCTCTACATTTTTTGTTTTTGCTTGCCTTTTACGTTTTACCTTCATCAAACATTGGATAAAATAACAAGTCTTAGCTTGGATAAGGCAAGCTTAATTAAATTTAACCAATCAACTTAAGTCTTAGCTCAGCTAACTTTGGCTGTTAATCTACTTCTTAAGATTAATTATTAGAACTTGGTAGGTCCTCAAGATTAGGTCAAACAATTAATTAGCTTGGCTATTGGTGTGGCATGTTGCCATAAACTTTACCTTTTATTTTTCAAGTATGAGCTCAGCCATTACCTGAACTCTATACTTTCATAATAAATGTCGTTAATATGTAAACTTTATTCAATTAATATTTTTGAAATTACAAATTGTGAGCTCGGCTCAACATTTTCTTAATGATAGTAGACTTTAAGATTGTTCGCATTCCATATCCTTAAAATGGGGTTACAATTCATATCCTGCAACATGTAAGTCGCATCATGGATGACCTCCTTGACAACGTAAGGGCCTTTTCAGTTCGAAGCTAACTTTTTACATTACTCGTCAACTCCTGAAACTTTCATTTTTTTGAGTACCAAGTCACCCTTCTTTATATTTTTACGTTAGTCCCTTTTATTATTGAAGTTAGCTACCTTCTATTCATAGGCCGCTATTATAGCAAGAGTGATATCTCTTTGTTCCTTGGTCAAATCTAGATTGGCCCTCAAGGCTTCCTCATTCCCTTTTTCTAAATTGAGCCCGACTTTTAAGCTCGGGAGACTGATCTCCACAGGCACCACAACCTTTGTCCCAAACACTAAATGAAATGGTATCTCTCTAGTAAGAACTTTAGTAGTAGTTTTGAGGACCTATAATACACCATGCAGCTTGTCGACCCATCTACCTTTGGCTTCATCTAGCTTCTTTTTTAGGGCTTCCAATATAGTTTTGTCCAACTCTATCCATTTTTGTTTCCCTCTTCTGAACTTAGCTCGACTTTTAAGCTTAAAAGATCAATCTCCACGGGTACCACAACCTCTGTCCCAAATGTTAGATGAAATGATGTCTCTCTAGTAAGGACTTTGGTAGTAGTTATGAGGGCCCATAATACATCAGGCAACTGGTCAAGCCATTTGCCTTTGGCTTCATCCAGCTTATTTTTTAGGGCTTCCAATATAGTTTGTTAGTCGCCTTGACCTACCCATGATTTGGCTGTATTTTGTTCAATGTTTTTTTGGTTTGAAGTAGTCTCGCCCTGTCTAAACTGATTTTTTTGGTGGTTCAGAAGCTTAGAAGAGCAAGTCAGGTCGCAATAGGATCAGAGCTCCATCAGGCAGGTATGCAAACCCTAATCCTTTAACCCCAATCAAAACAGCGTCATTTCAATAAAATTATAAAAATCTCTTGTTAAGCACTTCTTTTCATTTTTCAAGTTATTTTCTCTCTCTAAAAAAACTTCTCTACTTCTCTCTCTACAAACATATGAACGCTGGCGGTTGTAAAAGCTTTCCCAAAAAATTGTTGACTGACCACCATTGCCGCCACCGCTTGGTCATTGTTGGTCACCACCCAATGGCACTGGTCGAACTTCAAATATCACCAGAAGATTTGCCTTGGTCTCTTCGTCTCAGATCTGGACTTGGATTTTTGAAAATTACCCTCCAGGCTTCAGCGGCCTAAATATGAAGATGAAGTCACGGCCTTCCACCACCATTTCAACTTCTTTAAGCCGTCCGATCAGGTCGATCTTTAGGTATGATGTTAAACTTCCTTCACTTTCCACTTTTACAGTTTCTTATCTTCAAAAACTTAGGTCACCGTGAACCGTCACCATAGAATTCTTTATCTGAATCTAGTTTCCAAATTTTTTGGCAAACTATCTTTATCCAACTTATGATTTTTTTTAATTTCTAAATTAAAAGAAAAAAGGTATAAATGAAAAATAAAAGTAAAATAACAAGAAAAGTAAATAATAATAATAATAATAATAATAATGTAAAAAGACCCAATTAATGTTAAGTTTATTACCCAAATCAAACCTCAAATCTAATAAGACAAATAAGACCAAAAAGGAATTTAAGAGATCAAATTTCGACTAATGGACTAAACTTTTTTTTTTTGGACAAAATGAGGTACCTACGTTAAGTAATTACATCATAATCCATGAGCTATAAAAAGAATTAAATCAGGCATGCAACATTCTTAAGATTCTAATTTGTATTCTATTTTACTACCTTCTCCTGTGCTTGCTTGCTTCCGTCCTTCCTTCTCCTCAAGCTCAGAGTGCTCTCCGAAATCTTAAATCTAGCGTTCCTTGACCTTCTTTTCTTTAATAGGTCTTAACACATTCAGCAACTCAGCCTTCAGTTAACTTTGTTCTCACCGAAGCCAGAAGTGCATAAACAACTAGCTTCAACATTATAATTTGTTCATATGATCAATTACATCTTGGCATCTTTCTTGCAACTTGCAATGTAGACAAGTAGACACAATTCAATGTCAGCTAGAATTTGATAGCAATCTTAAGGCGAAAGGCGGTCACGCCTAATCTGATAATGAGCAAGGAATCTTTTGGTGCATATCTTAATTTTTTTCTTCCCTTCACCGTAAAGAAAACATCAATAATAGGTCACTGCTCAGGTTAATTTTTTTCTTCCCTTCACCGTAAAGAAAACGTCAATAATAGGTCACTGTTCAGGTACCTATCATTCGACTTTGACAAAACGTAGTTGAGCACTTTACCTTTTAGATGTATTCTCCATCATGAACAAGCAATCTTGAGAGTCACAGAAGAGGAATATAGTATATACTATCTCTCTTTTATCATGAGTTTCATGACAGCCTTTACAATTTTCAATAGAACAGTACATATTAGTTTTTGTCTCAGCCAATTGCTAAGCTCGTTATGATTCTTCTTTGGACTTTTACCATGGAAATTTCAATGTCTGACATATTGATCGCTGATAGGCTGTTTTTAATAATTCTCCAATGTTTATTTGTCATAATTTCGCCTGATGTCACCTTATCACAACCTCAAATGGTGGGACTTTTAGGGATGTCAAGATCGATGTTTGTCTAGCATTGAATTGAGAAAGCGAAACATTAAAAGCCTAGTTGCTTTCAAACTTAGTCCTTGTGAGAATGCAGGGGAGGGCATCCAAAAATACCTTCGTTTCATGCCAAAGCTTAAGACCAGGGTGTGGCCACTGGCCAGGATTAGGTCATGGCTTTATTTTATTTCTTTTAATTGTTGAAGATACCATTTGCCCTCAATGCTATGCAACAAATTAGTTAGCATTCCAATCCCTATTTCATCAAACAAGAAAATCCCATAATTGTTGAAAAGGTTCCCTCTTATCGAAGTGCATCCAATGCGATGTTTCATATGGCAAAATTAGAATTAATTGAAAAAAATTTAGTACATATTGAAGGCTATAAAAGATTAAAACTTTGGTTATTAAACTTAAAATTTTAATATTTTACTAATGAATTGCACATTTGTTATTTTTTTTTGTAATTTTTTTAGTTAAAGAAAAGATATTTCAAATCATCATGCATCAACCATTGAGCTAAATGCTACAGTAACTGTTTGCTTCGCTTTTCAGAAAAGGTTGTATTTCCATTGAAGAGACAAGTAAATTTATATACAAATAACCATCAGGGATTATACAATATGTATACAAGGAAAGATATAACAGAAATTAATGATGCAATCTGCTCTTCATAGTGTAACACTTTCCTCAAGTTGAAGCATGGATGTATATTGAACCTCAATAATTGTGTATTTTGTTGATAAAATATTAAATTTTTAATAATTTCAAATAAAAAAAATTCAACATTCACAGGCCACACTTAAGCGTTGTAAGATGATTCGTCCATGTCTACTCAGGCGCCCTAGCCAGGCTTCCGCAAGCAAATTGTAGTTCTTATTCTTAGCTAAACATTTTGCACACCCATTGTTTTAAGATAACTGAAATTTTAGCCCTAAAACAATTGATATTCATGCTTAATTTACTTGTTTTCCATATATTTTTCCCTTATATTGGGAGGACAAAGCTGGGATTTGAGCATAATTCTTTGAGAAAAATAAAGTATGTAAATACCGACTATATATTGAATTAAATGATTTTATATTCTTGTTTCAACATTCAATAATCAATTTCTGTCCCTTTCAAAGCAAAAGAAGAATGGTGCAACATGAATTAACATATAAGCCCTACCTTCCTACTAGGAATCGAAATTGTTGCTGTCTGAAGTTTGGACTTGAAACATCACCTAGAATTATCTCTAGACTCTCTGCAGCTAATTACTGCTCGTAATAATGGAAGATTTTTTTTTAGCGAGAATTTATGCTCCAGCTCAATAACTATGGGTTTCAAAATTTTCATCTAAAAAAATTGTTTACAATAAATATCGAATTTAGATCTTAATTACAAATAAAATATTCTATCTTTACCGAATTAACAAACCTTATAATTAGTGCAGTCGTGATACTTTCTATTTCCTGATGGGTCTATTTTTCAATATTTGTCAATTTTTTTAATTATTTACTTAAAGATTATCATTTAAATCTATTTTGTATCGGGTATAACTAAAAGTAAGTTCATTATTTGAAATTCGTGAAATTTTTAATTAAAAATAATTTAATAAAAATTTTAATAAAAAAATTCAAATCAACATTTTGATAAAATTTTAAAAAAATTAATAAAATGTGAAAATATATTATAAACATAATTTATTATATAAATTTAATTTGTGCTTATTTAACGATAAAAATTATATTAAATTTTTCAATAAAAATATTTATAAAAAAAGTATATCAAAATTTTTTTAAAAATTTTATGTACTTTATCTAAATAATATCTTTTAATTAACTATTTTGATTTTTAATTTTAATTTTAATTTAATCATTTTAATAAAAAATTTCACAAATTTTATTTAAAAATTTTTATTTAAGTTTTAGCGGTCCCTAAATATAGGTCGAATAGTTTTTTCTCCATCATTTGACATTACAATGATCAAATTGTTCAATGGTTGCTTGTATGCATTTTGTTTTTCTTCTTTTTTGTTTTTTTAAGAAAAAAATGGAAATTGTTATTATTAATAATGACGTATTGCTTTTGTATAGTTGTTTAACCAAAATATTAATTAGGCTTTAAAGCGGAAAAAAAAAAAAAAAAAAAAAAGCTTCTCTAGGTCTTCGAAAGCTAAAAACTAAATAGAAGAAATTGGATGGTTGGCATTTATGCCTTGTTTTTATGATTTTTAATCCGAGTCTCTTCCTTACGATAAACATACAAGAAATAGTATATTTTGTAAAAAAAAATTATCACTAAAAATATAAAATTTAACCACTAATATTTATAATGATCAATTTTAAAGTTGTCACCTATCATCACAAATAACATCGTCACTATTGTGTTAGTGATAATATTTATTAAGTCATAATAATAGTTTTCTTTTTTACACAAATTTTAATTGATACTAAAAGTATTAAAATATATTATTAAAATAAATTATCATAATAGTTCACTTTATTGTGATGATTTTTTTTTATTTTAAAAGATTAAAATAGTGATGAAAAAAATTATCACGATAACATAATTTTATTGTGATGAACTTTAAAAATATTATAATAGTTACAAAAACTATTGTCATTCATGTAATTTTGAATTTATATATGATATTTCTAATCTTTGATTGAAAAACTAATGGCCAAAAATCAAACTATTTTTTTAAATGGATCGTATATTCGTATAACTTTTTAATTAGATGAATTCATTTGAACAGAAAAATTAGATGAATTCATTCATTGCGAGAGTTTCTTTTTTTCAATCTCATATATTTTATTGGTATTACCGTTATGTCTTTTTTTTTAGATTTAATTGTAGAAAAGAAAGACAATGGCAAACAAAAAAATTGGTGTCCATAAAACTTTAAAACACTAGTAAAATTGAGTGGTAAAGGTGTTAACTCATTGGAAGATACATGAATTAAAGTAAATCCAACATTGGGAAAAAAAGTTCTCAATCGCCACCTGCTTGAAAAAGATAGATCAAGCAAAATATAATTAAAGTTTTTAGTGACGAATTTTTTGTGATCTTGAATAATTTCAATACAAATATTAGATTTATTGTGACAGAATTTTTGTTTGACACTATTATTATAAGTGTGATATATCATCATTTAGTCACTGTTATAACACTAATTGTAATAGTTTAAATTTTTTTACAATTAAATCATCACTATAAGAATATTATTATGACACAAAATGCTTTGCGATTAAAAATTTGTTAATAATAAAATATACAAATTGGCTCCAATTTATTTTTGGAGGAAACTAATATATTAGTTACGTAATATAAAATGATCACTACTTTTAAACATTGCTGGGATGAAAAAAATTGATTGACACTTCATAATTTAATTTTTGTTGTGAAAATTTTTGTTTCGATTAAATATAATAAATTAATATTGACTGTATGTTGTCACAATAGCAATTTTACTATTGTGACAATTAAATTTGTCATTGTGAAGAGAAATTATAGTAACTAAAAAATGGTTTGTCATTAAATTTTTTAAAAATATATTTTTTATTGCAATAATAATTTGTATATCAATAATTTTATTTCTTATTTAATAATATTTGCAATAAATTTTTTTATTTGTTGTCTAATTAACTTTTTAATATTTTATGCAATACGAAAAAGAGTGTTATAAAATTTTTATCATATTTATAATAATTTTTTATTTATAGATATCAAATTTTATCTGAAACCTTCGAATTAAGTCTTAATTTCTAATTTTCCTTTTAAAATTAACAATTAAATATTAAATATATTAATAACTAATTAAAAAAAAAAAGAGATCCCTTTTTAAATTAACAATTAAATATTAAATATATTAATAATTAATTAAAAAAAAAAAAAAAGAGAAGGGAGATAGTGGTACCGTGCAAGGCACCACTCACCTACCTAACCACCTACATTAGCACCCAAACCCTGACTGCCTATCTCCTTCCCTTACTCTGCCACACCAATAACCACCTGCTACCTCTCAAGCCGACCCTATAAATCCAACCCTCAAACCAGTGACCAGAGGAAGGAAAAAGGGCGTACACATCCAACTCCATCCTCACCTAGCATCTTGCCTACCATCATTTGCACTTACGTAACACCAGCACATACACCCAGCTTCACCCTCACCCAACACCTTGTTCATTATCACCCGCACCAAACCTCAGCCCGTGTGAGACCAAGCACCAAAACACCACTAGCTCGACCTCTTCTTCACTTCAGCACCAGACCAGTCCCAAATCAGCACCTCCACATAACCAAACACGCTCAGCACCCAGAAACGATCGAGCTCTATATACCTAAAATCACACACCCCAGCACCCATAAACTTGCACCCAAGCACCCATTTGTAGGGCTGTAAACGAGCCGAGCCGAGCCGAGTAGTGAGAGGCTCGAGCTCGAGCTCGACTCACAACTCGGGGCTCGATACTCGGCTCGAGCTCGATCGAGTTTTATTTTTCAAGCTCGAGCTCGATTCGTGATCGAATTCGAGCTACTCGAGCTCGCTCGATTAAGCTCGATTAATATGTAAAAATAAGCTCGATTCGTATACTCGACAAAAATTAGATTATTCATGCTCGAACTCGAACTCGGACTCGAAATATTTTATTAATTAAAATAATAAAAATATATTTAAATATAAAAGCTCGATTAGGCTCGCGAGCTACTCGAGTCAGATATAATAATACTCGAATTCGGCTCGATCGATAAATCGAGCTACTCGAGCTCGAGCTACTCGAGCTCGAGCTCGACTCGACAATAATCGAACCGAATTCGAGTTTTTTTCGAATCGAACCCGAGTAGCTTGCGAGTACTAATGTATCATTTACACCCCTACCCATTTGCACACCACCCACCCAATCTCGCCCCTCACACTAGCACCTAAAAATGACCTAATCCCGTGCACCCAAAAGCCTTCATCCGAGCCCTAACCTCGCACTTAGCCCGTGCACCCACAAAATTCTCCATCCATCAGAAAATCAAAAAAACCCAAATACAAAATAAAAAAATAAACATCTCAGTCCCCGTCGGTACAGCGAGGAACCTAGTGCCAAAGCCCTTGAAAAAAGAAAAAAGGGAATCATCAATTTTAGTTTATTAAAAAATTAAAAAAAAATTTTAATCAAGACTTTGAAGTCCAATCTAGTGGGATGGGAGTGGATTTTAGTAAAAAGGAGGCCAGATTTGGAAAATAAGGGTCGAAGAGAGTCTTTTAGGAGCTTCTAGGATTTTTCAACCAACAGTGACCACTGGCGGCATCCACAGCACCGTGGCCGGTGCAACTGGCTATGATCGGCTTTCGATTTCTGGTCTTTTTTGTTGAGAGAAAGAAAAGAAAATTTTTTTGGCTGAAAGATGAAATTAGGCCAAAAAAATGGTTTTATATTAAAGACTAACGCCCAAAATGGCATCGTTTTATTTCAAAAAAAATTTCGTGCGTGGACCCAAACTCAATCTGGGATCCAGGCGACCCGATCCAGTCTCCCACCTTAGCTAGCTAGGTTGATCCAGTTGGATTGACCTTGATCGGCAGATTTTTTTATTTTTTGTTTTTTTAGATTTTTTTATATTATGTTTAATTGTTATTATTAGTTAAGCATGCTTAATTTTTTGTTAGAATAAATGTTTATATTTTAATATTAATAATAATAGTAAATAACAACACTAATAATAAATAAAATCTAAATTTTGATATTTTTAAATTTCATTAAAAAATTTTAAAATAAACCAAATAAAATAACTAAAAATAACAATAATAAAAATGAAAAATGATTTCAATTTTTGAAATAATAATAAAATAAATTTAAAAAATAAATAAAAGAGAATAATAACAAAAAAAATGCTAAAAAAAATCTTTAAAAAACAATAATAAAAAAAAGAATAATAAAGTGATAAAATTTTTTTCCTATCTAGAAAATAGAGAGAATAAAATTTATCTTTTAAAAATAATTCTGCTTACATGTTAGAAAATTATTAAATAATAATAATAAAATTAAAAAACCAAATAATAAATAATAATAATAATAATAATTTTTACCAAAAAAAAGGAAACATATGAAAAATAATTTTCAAAAATTATAAAAATCAAACTTACATCAAAAGTCCACCTAAATATTGAGAATTTTTATTAATGTTCATATCTTTTTTTAAACCCTTCCAAAAACCCTAAAATCAAACTCTAAAATTTTAAATTTCAAAATCAAAACCCTAAATCTTTCATACCATAAAACCTCCAAACCTTCAAGCCATCAAAAACCTTAAATCCTTAAAACTCAAAACTCTAAAATCTAAAACTCAAAACCTTGAAATCCTAAATCAAAATTTCATCAAAATCCTAAACCTAACTTAAACCCTAAAATCAACATACAACCCTAAATTATCACCAAAACTTAAAGCTTTGACTCAAACTCATGCCTAAAACCATTCTAAAACTCAAAGATACGTGTAAAAATCTCATATAAAATGATTTGTTCTTAAATACCACCTAAACGATGTGGTAATTAAGAAACTTTATTTTCATTAAGTTTTTTATACGAGTCCTTAATTAGCTTTAACAATAGGATTAAAACTAATAAATAAAAATGTATAAAATGAGATGTTAAATATAAATAAACATGCTTAAACTCTGCCTAGATGTTGAGAAATCAAAGTGGTCTCATTATATTTAAGAATCCAATTTCAAATTTGCATTTCATCACCATACACAGTATCTATTAGCTTACATACATTTATTTATTATTATTTGCACTCACTTCGCATATTTGTGCTTTTAATTTTTATTTGCTACTTGATAGTTTCATCATTTACTTTCTCACACAAAACGTTAAAAAAATGTAATTTAAAAATGTGGAATAAAACAAAAATAATATCACAAGGGGAATAATTTTTAGTATTTTACCTAGTTATTAGAGAGTTATCAATAATTATCTTTCCCAAATAATGTAGTTTTCATTTTCAAAGGATGTTGTGGTAAATATCAGTTAAAAGCATTATTTTTGAAGTTTTACCTAGATGTCAGAGAATTTTAAGATAATTCTTTAACTTGAAGATTTCTTCAATACTTCTAAATAAAAAATTTTGATAAAATTAATTTCTTTTTTTAAATAATAAAAGGGAATTATTATTAAATTTCAAATCAAAACCATTTTATCCAACACCAAAAATAATACGTGATTAATTGATACCGATTTATAGGCGTTGTGGGGGTGCTAATCCTTTTTACACGTAACTGACTCTCGAACCTAACCTGATTTTCGTAGATTAAAATTTATTTTTTTGATAAACTTTAGACCCGTTTTTGTAATTTTATTAAAAAGATAAACTTTTAAATAGTCAATCATACCTTTAAAAAGATTAGTGGTGACTCCTTTCATTTTTCTCGATTTTAAAATTTTTAAACGTCTAACAATCCTAAAACCGTTACAACAGCTTGATGACTCCACTAGGAAATTTTTTAGAGTCAAGCCATTTTTTTTTAATTATTCACTATTAACAATGGTTAGATTTAATTATTTTTATTTTATATTTAATTTAATTCCCTTTATTTTAATTTTTCAAATATATATATGTACAAGCTAATAAATAAAGTAAATTTTATGTTAGTTATTATTTTGTTTTGATTTGTCTTTATGATTTATTTATGATGTTTTGATTAATATGTTACTTTACACATTTTTGCATATGCACTTACATGCATGAGCTCTAGATCCAGGCTTTATCTTTTTTTAAAGGAAGTGAAGTAGCTACGCTCTCGTGAGCTGATAACCTTTACATTTGCTAATGAAACACTTTCACTCAGATCGAACCCTTTTTGTTAGTAACCAATAATAGGTGAGGATCAATGAGCCTTACTAGTGTATAATGGATGATGATACGAGGAATAGTCTGAAAATCTTAGATAAATAAATCTCAACCTGGCATATTAAGAGCCATAGAAAGCCTACCTAGGGTAGAGCCATACCACCTTTTTAAAAAATTAGCAAAAGTTAAGACACTGTATACATTATATTATTTTATTGTATGGTTGCTATATTGTTTATATTACTTGTTTGTTTTGAATTATTGAGTCATTTTATTTTTTTATATATTCTTTAATTGTATTGCTTATGTTACATAGGCATTATTTTTTAAGAGGGGGTATTTGTTTTAGGTCAATTATCGATAAGACAAAAAAAAGAGAAAAAAGAAAAAAAAAGTTCTCATGGAGTCATTAGTAGTGTCGACCTTTTGTAAAAATTATTTAGAAGTCCAAAGCTAAGCCATTTTTCTTTCATAAAAATTATCCAAATTAGGATATGTAGGGCACTTTGATACAGTTTGTATTTAAGGGTAATAATAGTGCAAATAAAATTAGGATAAAAAAATGATTTAAAATAGGTAAAAAGTTTATTTTTTTTTTTTTTGGAATTTAGTCGTTCCATTCATCATTAGGTTGGTTTGTATATTTTTGGGTTATTCCATTTATATATATATATATATAAATATCTGCATCATTGTCATATTCAAGCATTCATAGACATGTCACATGCAAATTAGGAATTGTGTCATTCATTTAGCAAGAATAATAGCATAAGCATTGTTGGCATTAAACACTTAAGATAATGTTTTTGTTAGTGAGTATAAGAATCCAAAAATATGAAAGATCAAATGAAGGCCCGAATTAGTGTATTAGAATGATATCAAGAAGAGTTTGATCATGACATTCGAGAGGTGACAAAATAGCTCGCTAAGTTGACAAAGACCTTGAATAGACTCAAGAAATTTATTTTGATGCATGCTCAAGAGACCTTATTGATTTCAGCCCAAGTGAGTCTTATGAATTCATGGAGTCATGATCAACCGATTCTTGCTAGGCCATTTGTAGAGCATGTTGAATCATTCAATAATTTAAGCAATAATGAAGGTATGGACAAAATCATGAAAAAAAATGAGTGATCTGACCATTTTAGTGTCTAAGCTCCAGAATTTGATTTACAGGACAGGCTTACCAAGTTTCATATAGCCTTACTAATTGTTTCATGCTCAAACTTGCATTTAAATCCTTCTCATGACTGTTTTTGGCCTTCTTTCCTAACATTTATGATCAAACCCTAAAACTTCATACAATCTCCAAGAAGTTCGTATTTGAGCCAAAATCTTTAACCTTTCATGCCCCAACCACCTGCTCAGCTGATTGCTCAAGTCCGAACTTTTGCACCACTATTGAGTCTTAGGATTCCTAGACAACTTGTTACTCGAAAATTATCCAAGAAAAAAATAGTTAGACCATTTCCCCATTTCATAGGAAAAACTTTTTTTCTATCTGTTTGAGAGACACCTTATTGTCTCTGTGCCTTCAAAGCCTTTAAAGCCTCTGTACCTAAAATATTTTAACCCAAATGCAAGATGCAAATACTATGGTGGGAATACTGGGTATTTCATTGAGAATTGTGAGGGTTTCAAGCATAAAGTACAATCATTTATAGATGTGAAATGGTTCAATCCAACTACAATAGGGAATTAAAAGATCTAGGAATAATGAAAAAAGGATGGTAAGATGATAAACATGGATGGAACTTTTGTTTAAAGAGGGTCTTCAAGTAATAGGTTGTTTGAAAAATAAAATGCCTTATGAATTTCTTCTGTTTGAAAATATTTTTTTATGTTGACATGACATTATCTGTTGAACTTAGATATGTGAATTATAGTTCATTTTTCATTTTCACTCCTTTGCCAATTTTCATACTTTTCACTAAAGAGCTTTGTCATTTGTGCATTCATTCATTTTTTTCATCCATTTATATAATCATTCAATGTAATGCAATTCTTATGTGCTCTAAAAGAAGAAATTTTTTCAAGAATAATCTTTACGATTTCTTCTAAGGATCTAGAGAATATTGATTAAATTAAAGATATGGAGAAAATTATCAATGGACTTTATGCTCAAGAAAATGATTAACTTGAAAGACCTAGTTTAGGACTCAAAAGGAAAGAGTCAAAAAATCTAAATGAATAGAGAAGATATAATCTCTTGGAAGAAAATGTTTAAGCTATTAAGGGTATGGATGAATCTTGTAATGCAAAGAAATCCCTGTTAGTTCTAGATGTGATTATTCCACTTAATTTCAAGGTTCTGACATTTGAAAAATAAATGGAATTGGATGTTCTAATACACATTTAGCTCAATACTGTCATAAAATAGTTAGATATACCGGTGACGAAAAGCTGTTTATTCATATTTTTTAAGAAAGTTTGATTAGGATAACTACCAATTGGTATTATAGTCTGCAAAGTAGTCAAATTTGTACTTGTGAAGATTTATCACAGGCATTCTTAATGCAATATCAATATATGTTAGAGTTGGCTTCAAACCGATTAATCTTTCAAAATACGAGAAAGAGCCTTAATGAAAGCTATAAAAAATATGTTGTTAGATGGAAGAAAATGGCATCGTATGTATGAACACCTCTTACCAATAAGGAGCTGAATTCTCTATTTATGGATACCCTTCCTTCTTCCTATTATGATAAGTTGATAAGTAATATTTCATCAGAGTTTACAGATTTATTGTTTGCTATGGGTAGAATTAAAGATGAAACAAAAAAAAAAAGAATTACAGATGCTAGTGATGAAAGAAGAGGAGATATTTTTGCTGAACAAGCCTAAGAAACAATTGTTAAAAGATGAAAGAGAAACCTCACCATGATACAAGAATATTTAATGGATAACTATTCATTCATAATGGTCACCATATTATCCCCAACAGATATTTTGGACCGATAATTTTTCTCAACCACTTCATTTGTATACTCCAGTTCCTTCGCCACAAATATTTACAGAACCAAGGATCAACTTAAGTCATTCATGCAACCATAAAAGAAAGAGAGTCAAGGTCTATCATTCACTTTTAATGCCTTATGCTGAGCTCTTTACCTTGTCAAAAATCATACGATCTCTGTTGTTCCTACAAGATAAAAGTATTTGTGGCAATAGATGAAGATTTGAAAATTTATCACTATAAATTGTAATGATTAAATTTTATATTTTTAGTGATTTTTTTTCGAATAATTTTTTTTCTTAACTTTAATTATTTGAAAATATATCTTTCTAATTAAATGAGGTAATTTTTTATTAAAACAATAGTCACAACCTTAAGATTTAATCTTTACAAATAGAGATTACAAAAATTCATTTGTGTAGTGATTCAAGTGGTTCCAGAAATGGAAGAATTCAAAAACTCTCTTTCTTTTCTCATTCTTTCACAAATAAAGATTAATTACTTCGACATTATTTTTACAAAAATTAATGTTCAAATTTTGATATTTTCATTTTCATCAAAAGATGTTTAGTGGTGAGGGATGTCTAGTGGTTTGATATCACAAGTGCAAGATCAAATCAAAGAAGGTTTCATTATATATTAAAGGCATTTCAATTATATCCTTTTTGCATACCATAACTAATAGAGACAAAACAAACATTAAGGAAAGTGACATTTGCAACACATCTTAAAGTCATTTTCTTATTTTTTAAAGATTTTAGCTTAGGATCAACCAAGACTTGTAAAAGAAGTTACAATCAAAGTCCCAAGTGGAAGATGATCATCAATAACAAGTTTGTGAAGATTATGCACATCTTAGATCTTACATGAATATGAGAGGGTGTGAATATGTAATACATGGTAAAATCAAACCCTTTTTAACATGGAAAGAGTAAGCGATATTTAAGTGGACCAAGAATTTAACTAAATGAAAACGAAAAAAAATTAAGTTCATCAACTAGCTCAATATGAAAAAAAAAATAAGAATTAGACATGGAAATATATGTGCAACTTAAGCTAACGAAAAGATAATGTGGGTTGTAGCTACACAAAAAGATAAGCATTTTATTTATCTTCTTGGTAACATGAAAATGGAACGAAAATAAATTACGTCAATTGTAAACACAGTGAAGGGCAGCATGGATTTTTTTAACCATCATGATGGTTTCCCACAAGTTGTAAGCTTGAAGGTAATGGCCAAATGAATCTCAAGTTCTTAAACATATATGGTTTTGTCTTACATATCCTATTTTTGCTTCACCTATAATTTTATTTTGTTGGCTAGAGAATACTAGCAAATAAGAACCACCCTAAGTTAGAGCTTCAAAGATATAAGACCATAAGAGAAAAATCAATATCCATCACTAGATCACCATGTTTTTTTCATCTACACTTCATTTACATGATAAGAATGTTTAAAGTATTTTGGTTTATGGATTGGCATGGTAGAAGATTTTTATCTAAATTAGGCTAGTTACATTCTTTTTATAAGGCAATAGGAGAAGAGAATGTAAGTGTTGAGATTTGAATTTTAAATTTATTAAATATCATATTTTAAGAATTGTTGTATGAATTTACTGAATTAAACTTCAGATTCTGATACTTTTAACATTATATCAATTTCAACCCATTGAAAGTTATTTAATTACCAAGAGAGTATAATAATTCAATAATATATTAAAAAAAGTCTAAACATATCATATTAACATCTAATCTAATAAATTTTATAACCAATGGTTAATTAGCTAAATTGATAAAGTCGTTCGATTTTATGTAAGTGATCCTAAATTAATTTAAGCTCATACAAATGACTTCTCTTGCTATCTAGCCTGTGAGGGAATAACAATTTTGGCACCCTAATGATGTAGAATATGGAGCAAAATAGATTATAAATAGCTTATATATAAATTATTAAATTGAGATATTTGAAATTCTAAGATAAAATATTTATTTTGCATGAGAAATGTTATTATATATATATATATATATATTACAACATATATGATTATCGGATAAAACTTGCTTACGTGCACAACTTTATTATTCAACATGTAAGAAAATTCTTAAAAATTCTCTTTACACATAAGATATTTGTTAATTTTAAATTATCTATCGAAAAATATTTTTCAAAAATTATTAAATTATCTAAAATTTTTAAAATTTAAATGAAAAACCAATTGAAATTCCATCGAAATTCCCTTCTTCCTACATAATCTCATCTCAATTTAAAATCAATTTTAAAGTAATTTATTTTTTTCAGTTTATCTATAGTTAATATAATTATTTAAGTTTATACAACTTTTAAAGATATTATTTAATATTTTTAATATTTTTACTAAACAATCTATGCATCATCTCCAACTCTAAATATGTTATTTATAGATAAAGATGATTTTAATAAACAATTTGTGCTCGCACAAGTAACTGCTTTTAAAGATATTTAAATAATATAAATTTTTCAAAATTTTGATAAACAATCCATGCATCAAAATTTTTTGTAGATTATGTTTATAAAAATATAAACAATTAGTACTCACATGGGTAGCAGCTTTTAAAGATATTATTCATAGATAAAATTATTATTTAAATATATTTATAGATTAAAATTTATCAAATTTTAAATAAAAAATTAATTTAAATTTAAAATAATTAAATAGATAAAATTATTATTTAAATAAATTTCTAGATTAAATAAAATTATATAACTTGATTCTTTATCGGCTTCCCATTCAACTTATTTCAAAACTAATATTCCATCTTCTCACAAACTTAATAAAATTAACCTTATTCTTTTGATTCATCTTTCATTACTCTTTTGATTCCTCTTCTATTTAGGGTTTGAATTTATTTCTTTTCTTTTCTATTTGGTTTGAGTAAGCTTTTTAAGTTTAAATTTAACTTTTTTTTATATATTATAATGTACAAAATTATAAAAATACATATATTCTTCATGTTATCTACAAACTTTTTATCTTTACGTGAACTCTTCATTCAATCAAATAGTATTTTTTATCTTTCAATTATTTATAATTTATTTAGTGTTTAGGATATAAAATTCAATATATTACAATTCAGACGTAAAATAAGAGATTATATCAACACAAAAAATATATATATAATGTGCCAAGGACACAATGATTTTCTTGATTAGGTCATCTGGAGCAAAAAAATCACAACCCATGAGGAATAAGAGTGCTGTATAAGTTCTCGGGGATGGAGTAGGAGCAGATGATTCTTGATTAGACTTCTCTACTGAATTGGAGTAATAACCACCTTTTTTACAAGTAACCCACATAAATGATTCCTTCCTCTCGCGATAATTCTGCATTTTAAAGAGAAATGCATCACACTTATCTTTTGACCTTTGGGACGGCAGACCCAAATGCAGTTGTTCGTGACATCAAGTTTCTGTTTCAATATCAAATTCCTGAAAGCAGGGCTAACCCAAGTGAAATAGTTGTTTGACAAAGAAAAGTTTTCGAGCTTAGGAAGCTGGCAGACTATTTCAGGTAATATTTTTTTTATCTTTCTTCTTCTTATGAAGGTTCAAATTTCAATGACTTTATAATTATACAGTCTTCCATTTTCTGCCCTGTATATTCTTGACAATGATCTGAAGGCTACAGATGAGAAACGAAAACACAACAGGTTGTCTCAAAAGAATTGAAAGTTTTTCTTTAAATAATATTTTAATTATTAATTAATTTTTATAAACATCCATTAATCTGACCTTTTTAAGATCCCTAAACTTTAAATTCTAAAAAAAAAAAAAAAATTTACTTTAAAAGAATAGAATTAGCATCTAGAATTTTAAGAAACACAGGAAAAAGATAAATATATAACAACACGTGGCAGAAAACATTAATATATGCTTTGACTTGGATATTACTTCCACTAAAATACTTAAACATCATAGGCAATATATGCTTCTATTTTAGGCAGTATTTTTTTTGGCAGTAATGTTAGGCTTAGGCGCTTGACATCTTTTGCCGCACCATTTTTTTTTCCTTGAAGTAGCTCCTTCCGAAGCTGATTCTCCTGCCCCTTCATTTAAATTTGGTACCCTGGGTCATTCAGACTTCATATGGGATCCACAAGGCTTCCACCGATTTAGAAGTGGGTTTGACTCCACCGTTTTATAAATGGGTTTGAATTCGAAAAGAGAAATATTTTGAATTCAAGATTTAATTTAAGTAGTTTATAAAATTAGCCCTTGGCTTTCATATTATACAAACAAAAACACTACTCAGAAACTTTTACAAGTTTGTTCATAAATAAACTGTGATTGACAAAAAAATAATTATAGATAACTTGCCCAAAACTTATCCAATATCCACACATTTCTTGCTTTGGAGGTGGCCACTGTTAGAAAAAATAAATAAAATAATATAAATAATACGAAAAAAATTTTAGTTTTGAAGTGTAAATAATATTTTTTAAAAAATAATTATATTTTTAGAATATAATAAAATCTAAAATTCTTTAATTAAAAATGATTATATTAAAAATTTTATTTATAATAAATGAATAAATATAAATTTTTGTTTAAATGATTACAACCATATGTATAATTATGACTTATGTAAATAATTATCTATTAATATTCAAATAATTATGATTATTTATCATATGATAATTATATTTAATCAAATATAATTATTCAAAATATGAGTAAAATTTATATAAAAAATAAATCTATTTATCAATAATTAAATTTTTTTATTTTATATGAAATGCACTATATTTTAAACTATTAGAGCCGTAACACCTTTAAATAAAGTAAGTAAATAAGATTAGACGGTTTTAAGGGTAAATTAGAAAATTAAAAAAAAAAAAGGGACAATGGATGCCTAAATGGGACAAAAACCGTAACTTTGGGCCAAGTTGGATATATATTGGCATATGGCAACAACTTCTTGGGAGTCAGATAGTGGGGGCTGTGTAATATTTGCTGCAACAAACATCGGCCACCTGATGCAGGATTTCTCTCAAAAGCTCTTGCCTAGTTGAGTAGGCCGAAGGAGGGATAATTTTTTACGTCTCATAAAATTCCACTATTGCCCAAAATTCACATAGAGCCACTGTTATTTGTGATGAAATGGGCTGCTGTTACAATGATGAAAGCTGGAACAGAGAGGAATGAAGATGCTGTTATAATGATGGAAGCTGGCATAGCAAAGCAATGGAGCTCAAAGTCTGGTTGATCAGGGGTACTGCACAGAGGAGCTGAAGGTGGCAGATTCTAGAAAACGATTTCTTGTAATTAGCACGTGATGAATTGTCATTTTTTGCCCTATATATATAGGACAACAATGTACTGAAATGCAATATGAATGAAAAATTACAAGTTTCTGCTGTCTATTCTTTCTTCTTCCTGTGGTTTTTCTATTCTCTGCTTTCAACTTACTCTTAAGCCATATTTAGTCTTAGACATTATCATACCTAAACCCGTCCAGTGGTCGGATCAATCTATCCAATGACCTAACATTTAAACCGGATCGATTTTTTAATTGGATCATTTATGTAATTAAGTCAAACATTAACTTATTGGATTTATAAAAACACTCATCAGGTGCATGAGTTTTTTACTAGCGGGGTTAATTAAAATAATAATTTAAAATTATATATAACTTAATTTTTCATACTAATTATTAACTCTGTCATCATTTTCACTAAAATATTATTATTATTATTATTATTATTATTATTATTATGAATTAAAAAATAACATTTATAATATATTATAAGAAACTAAAAAATAAGAGAAAAATCTTTGTAAGTTTGGCTTTCTTTTGAATTTTTTTTTTTGAAAGATTCTTTTGAAAATTTTTAAATGATAATAAATATTTCTAGAAAATTTTTAAATGATAATAAATATTTCTAGTTCTTATATCATAATGTTTAGTTTATACAAATATACAAAATATTTATATAATTTATAATTTTTATTAATTTAACATGAACTCAAATGATCCAACAATTGAATCATTTGACATTAAACCCAGAGCTTTGAACAGGTTGGTCCAATTCTGATAATTACACATAAAATCTTGTAATTAAACTTTTAGACCCAAAATTCAAATCTGATCCCAACGTTATATTGAATTTTTGTAAATTATATATATGGTAACTTAATTTGTTGGTTGGTTTACTAGTTTTTATTTTGGATATAATGATTATATTATATTATATTATATATATATATATATATATATAGAGAGAGAGAGAGAGAGAGATTTTAAAAGTTGTTTGGATGTGATTGAAATATTTTGCTTAGGCAACTGGATTTTTTTTTAATTGTTTTAAACTGTTTTATAAAGAGTGAAAGTGGGAGCTGTCTATTAGAATGTAAAGGATATTCGAGTTAGCAACTTTTCTTCTTTATTCAAAACAATAATAGTACAAAATAATAATAATTTCGAGAATTTAGCTTAATAGTACGTGAAGTTGAATTTTCCTTTTTTTTTTAAATATAAAATCCATTGACGAAGCTAAGTTAATTAATTAATTAATTGTAAGCAAACAACAATAGGGCAAGGAATTGCAATTTGAAAAGAAATTTGATAAACTCCGTGACTGAGTACTCAAATTTCAAGATGTACGTTTTCAACACCACTCATTAATGGCTGGCCCCTACCTGTTCCGTATTAAAATTTGATTGTGACATGATTTTAATAAAGTAATTAACTAGCATATCAAGATTATCTTACCGACCGAATGTCACACATTTCAAACTTTTTAAAGAAAATACTTTATATCATCTATATATATATATATATGATCATTTTCTTTCACCAATGTTTATTTTTAAAATGTAACTAGAATGTTAAAATTTAACGAAAAATTAAACAAGTATACAAAATAAAAAAAAAAAGGAGTAACGACATTCCTTGGGAAGCAAACTAAACAACGATGTCATTTGGTTAATAAAATCAAAGAATTAAATAATAATAATAAAGCCAGGGCATCACCACACTGTTTTGCTTATGGCCCGATGAGGAGGTAAATTGTCAAAAAAGGTTTTTCTTTTTGCAAAGCTGTCAAAAAAGTTGATGGTGATGGTAAAAGGGTCCGGAGATTCCCTATTTTGGTGAATAAAATAGTTTTGGGTTCCAGTTGTCTGGGGGCCACATTTTCCCTTTGATTTTTACCCACTGTCATCTACCAGAGGAGAATAAAGCTATGGGTTTGAAGCTTTTTTCTACGTGTATAAATGCTATTGCTTCCTGAATAAAGCCATAAATGGTGAGGAAATGAAAAGGATTGAACAATGAAATTGAAATGCCAACAGCATTGGTTCTGTAGCCAGGAAGGAAGGAAGGATATGATCAAAAACCTGAAAATTCGTAATAATTGTTGAGGGATTTGATGCATTGATCTGACTCTCTCTGTCTTTCACGTAGCTTCTGCATGGGCAGCTACCTATTGCTGTCTTTTGTAGATGTCACTTTGTTTTTGAGTTGTGATGCATGATCATGGTGCATTTCAATGCAAAAAGGAATTGAAAGTAGAATAAATGAATGTGATTGATTCTTAACATTTCAACTCTGGCTGTAACTTTGATTCTTTCAAGGTTGAGGGGTTCTCACTGTTTTGAGTCTTTGTCAGTTTCAATTTGTTTATTTTCTTTTGCGTAATTGTTTTAACAGCTATGGAATTAATAGAAGGCTAGCAGGATATTCCTGCAAACTCTTTTGGGGTGAAAGAAATTTTCAATTATCCAAAAACAGATATGAACTCTGCTCTTCCAAGCTTCCTTTGATTAATTCATATCAACACCAAGTACATTGCTGTTAGAGTTAATATCAGAAATTCTGTTTAAAAATGGCCCCAATGGCTATCATGAGAGCCACAGTAAAGTACACAGATGCTTTCCTGTTTCGCTGGTTTCATAGAAGCGTCAAAAGGTAAAAAATAAGGCAATTATTGAGACATTGATGTGAAAGTTCTTTGCCTTGTACTCGACCATCAAGGAATGTGAAGTGTTACCAATGAGTGTTTTTTTTTTTTTTTCGGGTTCTCTAAAGTGGATAATTTGAGCACCCTTAAGCAAAACAGATTTTTATTCCTTCATGGCCTATTTGTCAAAGAAAGCTAAGAAGACTAATAACCCATTATTTAGGAGGAAAAAAACAGGTTTAAGTGTTCCATGACTAGATCATAATCAATCAAGACAGGAAGAAAAAACCGCTAAAATACCAACTTTTTTGTATACTAATGAACTTTCCAAGGAAACTTCGCCTTATTACGGGTGAAATTTATAGGAAAGGAATGATCTTTGGTACAATGTAAAAAGAAATTTTGCTAAACATACACTAGAAGAAACAAGTTGCCCTTGCTTCAAGGGTTACTCAAAGTCTTATTGAAACTAATAGAGTAAAGACTGTAAACTCTATAAAAACTAGTTATCACCTTTGCGTATGAAGCTAGGTATTTACACTACCAATCACTAAATTTCTGTGTATAAAGAAGTATTTGTCCTTTATGAAAGTATCAGGCTATATGAGGCTTTAAGGTGGTATTACTATTGGTCTAGTTTAGGAAGGCAAAAACACTATTGTCTTTAAGATCTTTTCAGAACTCCATGACTTCTTACTTGTTAATCCTGCTGATCTTTATTGTTGCTGATGCATCTGTTGAAGGCAGCCATGACAATCTCTCCTCAAACTACTACAAATCCACTTGCCCCAAAGTACTGTCTATTGTCAAAGCAGGAGTAGCAGCTGCTATAAAAAAGGAACCACGCATGGGGGCATCATTGCTCCGGTTGCATTTCCATGACTGCTTTGTTAATGTGAGTATGGTTTCACTTTCATAAGACTTGTTTATTTTCTAGTCTCAATGCTTTTTAATCAATTAAAGTGAATTGGATAACGAAAATGACCAGGGCTGCGATGGATCGATACTGTTGGATGATAATGCCACCCTTATAGGTGAGAAGACTGCAGTACCTAACAATAACTCTGTTAGGGGATTCCATGTGGTTGATGATATTAAAGCTAAACTAGAGAAAGCATGCCCTGGAGTGGTATCCTGTGCTGATATTCTGGCCATTGCAGCTCATGACTCGACTGTCATGGTAAGTCCCCAATTAAGTGTATCTGAAAAGCACAATTATCAGCAAGTTATTAATTTCTAGTTCCAATCAAGTCAGTTGGTTCGGTTGGATTGCAGTTGTTTCATCATTTATATAACCTTTTTTTTTTATTGGGGTGATATTAATGCCTTTTATCATTTGCAGTTAGGTGGTCCATCATGGAAAGTAAAGTTAGGGAGAAGGGATTCTATCACTGCAAGCAGAGCTGCTGCAAACAACTCCATTCCTGCACCCACTTTCAATATAAGTGCTCTCCTTTCAAGCTTTGCTGCTCAAGGACTCTCATTGAAAGATTTGGTGGCACTTTCAGGTAATGATACTCTAAGTTCGCATATGCTGCACCATTTCAAGAATGATCAAGAAATATGTCAACAATACAAACAACATATATACTTTCTCTAAATTTTGTAGCAAAAGGAATGCTGACAGAAACATAAAAAGGGAGCCAGATGAGCATTCCTTTTCTTTGATTAATCTTGTAATCTAAAGGTATATTACTTAAACAAATTATTGGCTCATTTTGAATGGCAGGTTCACACACTATTGGCCTGGCAAGGTGCACAACATTTCGAACACACATCTACAATGACTCTAACATCGATGCCTCATTCGCCAAATCCTTGCAGCGCAAGTGCCCAAAAAGTGGAAAGGATAATGTGCATCAACCTCTTGATTTCCTGACGCCAACTTCTTTTGATAATTTGTACTTTCACAACTTGTTGAAGATGAAGGGTCTTCTCCGTTCCGACCAAGAGCTCTTTAATGGTAGTTCTGCTGATTTTCTAGTAAAAAAGTATGCTGCAGATACTTCTGAATTTTTCAAGCACTTTGCCAAATCTATGATCAAAATGGGCAACATCAAGCCTCTCACAGGAAGTTCTGGAGAGATCAGGAGCAACTGCAGAAAAGTCAATTGAAAATTTCCTGAAGAAAATGTAATAAGGAACTGTTTCAAATTATGTGTCCAGAAGAACCGAAGCAACCCTTTCCATCACAATTGTCTGTCTCATATTCAGATCTCAAAAAAAAAAAAAAAAGAAAAAAGAGGCGATGATTTAATAGGGTCTTTCACATCACTGCTATAGGATATTAATAACTAATAGAAAAGCTACTTCATGAGATATTGATTTTATGCAGTGAAAATTTACTTTTAATTTCCTGATTGCTTAAACCCTTGAATTATGTGATTATGATTATTATTATTAACACTAAACTATATGAGAAAGTAAACAGTGTTTCACCCACTACAATGATCAGGCTGCATTAATCTTGACTGTGCAGCCTTAGTTTTTTTTTTCTTTTTTATTGGTAAGATAAATCTTACTCAAGGCACCATGTACTCTGAAGGAACCTCAGGCTTTAAGCAAAAAACCTTTAAGGAAAACTAAAGGCAATAAACAAAAGGAACTTGCCAACCACCGTTACCTTCTGCAATCCTTCCCTCTCTCCATTTTTGTGAAAATCAAAACCTGCTCGAGTTACACACTATAAAAGGACATGATTAGATTTCCAATCAGTCGTAATTGTGCTTAATAATGGGCTAGAAATCACTATTGAATTGTTTTTCTTGCATTATATACAAGTGTTTTCATGGCTTGTTATCATTCACCGTTTCTTATCTTGATTGCTGCTGTTGCTTCATTTCAGACAAATGGCCAACTCTCCCCTGATTACTACTCATCCACTTGCCCACAAGCATTTTCTATTGTTAAGGCAGCAGTTGCAGCTGCTACAAAGAATGAAACACGTGTAGGGGCATCTTTGCTCAGATTACACTTTCATCACTGCTTTGTCCATGTGAGTATAGGTTCAATTCGATTGATAATGCATGCTGTTCCTATGCTGCTGCTGAATTAACTTAAGTGAATTTTCATGATGAATAGGGCTGTGATGGATCAGTACTATTAGATGATAATGCCGCATTTATAGGTGAGAAAACTGCAGTTCCTACCAATAACTTCTATAGAGGATTAAACTTGGTCGATAACATCAAAGCTCAAGTGGAGAAAGCAAGTCCTGGAGTGGTATCCTGTGCTGATATTTTTACTATAGCAGCTCGTGATTCGGTTGTTCAGATTAGCTTCACATCATTCAGCTACAAGCCTATAAATTTAACAACAAATAATTTGAAGAGAAAAAATGAAGCCTGATTTTTTCCTCTTAAAATTTAGTCAGAGGTCCCAAGCTATGAAACACTGATTACTACACTTGTTCTATTGTCAATTGGAAGATATTTCAAAACTTACATTATATTTTTGTGTGAAGATATTTCTCTGGTGTTTGCGGCTAGGGGGTCCCTCATGGAAGGTAAGGTTGGGAAGAAGGGATTCTACCACTGCTACCAGAAGGTGCGGCAAATGCTTCCATCCCGCACCAACCTGTAATCTAAGTGCTCTTATTTCAAGCTTCTCTGCTCAGGGTCTCTCAGTGAAAGACCTAGTAACACTGGCTGGCAATCCATTAGTTAGCCAATGTCATAAAAAGCCGATATCACTGAAGAACAGAAACTACATCACATTTACTAGCTCTGGAAAAATAATGTTGTTTTCCTACCCTCTTTTTAGACCAAAGTCATCATTCATTTTTCTTATGAACAACTACATTTATAGCATCAATTTTTCTTGGAATTTATCATGCTATTAATGGGTGTAATAGTTCATTTTGGATTGCAGGTTCACACACCATTGGCCTGGTCCAGTGCACATCATTTCAAGCACACATCCATAATGACTCCAATATAGACACCTCCTTCGCGAGCACATGGCAGCGTAATTGCAAAAGAAGTGGGAATGATAGTGTGCTCGCGCCCTTTATGTTCAGACGCCAACCTATTTCGATCATTTATATTACAAGCATTTGTTAACTAAGAAGGGTCTACTTCATTCTGATAAAGAGCTCTTCAATGGAAGTTCTGCTACTGCTTTGGTTAAAAGTTATGCTGCCAACTCTTCATTATTTTTCCAGGAATTTGCCAAGTCTATGATTAAAATGGGAAACATCAAGCCTCTCATAGCAAGTGCCGGGGAGATCAGGACCAATTATAGAAAAGCAAATTGAAATTTGTTTTCATACTTACAGGAAATTATAGGATGTTTAAGGGAGTATGTCTGTTGATCTTGACATCAATTCAGGTTCTTTAAAATGTTTGAAGTGAATTAGTTGTTTCATTGTTTGCACGGTCAGTTGTTTCATCGTTTGTATACTTCAAATTTGTCTTGATAAGAACCCAAAAAAAAAAATCTCTTTAGGATGAACTCAAACTCTAGATTTTTTATTAAGAATTTTTCGCACTTAAAAACTTAATTTTAAAATCAATTTATAGATTAGTTTCCTAACTCAAATAAGTGTCCATAATTTCTAAATGATAAACTAATTAATAATAAATTCAAATAATCTTAACTACTTATACTAATAAACATAATTTTAAAAAATAATAATAAATCAAGACATAACTAAAGTAAATAAAATATATATCCTATGCTTGAATTTAAAGACTAAAGATGCGTAATTTTCCTCTTTCTCCTCTCTCAAAACAGAGTTAAGATTATCCCTTAATATTTCCCATAATAGCCCATCTTGGAAAATTTGAGCCAACTTGAGTGCTAGAATTCATCTATTCAGAAATGAATGGGTAATGTTTACAGAATCCAGTTGAATAAGAAGATCAGAAAAGCAAAGTAACACTACTTTTTTCTTTTCATAGAAGTGGACAAAGAAAGCAGAAATTTATGCAAATAATTAGAGAATAGTTAATGTTTGCTTTAAATGAGCTACAGTAGCATGCCCTGAATTAATGAACTAGGCTCACTTAGCCCCCAATATGGGGTAAAAAGTTTCTTTTCAGTAGGCTCCGTCACCCCAACCAAAACCAGACAGATCGAATCTTCTCACTGCACGAGGCAAATAAGTTCAAGCATCTGATTGGCACATCAAGATTGCTGCTACTGTAGCCTGATTATTGGTAGTACAACAGCCAAAACTTGGATGGTATCCATGATTTTTGTCAGCACACGCAGATTTGATCAGCAGTTCATAGCAAGATGATATCAATAATTCACAATCGCAAAGGAATCAAGTCCATTTGTTGAGGCCAGTGTCGGCAGAGTACGCCTTGTATGAAATACAATTTTGGTAAACGTAGAAAAGTAAACTCTCAAATACAATTAACACTGCAGTAACCTATGCAATCATGGGGAAGACAACAACTAGGTACACTAGACTATGATGGGGAAGACTATCAAGCATCGGATATGGCTAAGTAAGGTAGTTATTACACCAAATTTGTCGGTAAACTATATACGGAGAATATTACAGGGTTAGAGCACCTAAATTGCATTATCCTAAATGATTCAATTATATACTTTTCATCTATTCCAACTCATCAGCTGATGCCACCTCCTCTTCCAGCTCAAATGCATCAACTTCTGCAAAATAGGCTCTCTGCCTGTCAATGAAATCTTGGGGCAAGTCATGCTTGGCAGCATTTACCTCAGACTTCTCTCGGTGTTGCTTCTGTGGTGACATCAAAATCCATTAATCTCAACTCAATACATATTAATCACATTATCTTTACGGATGCATATGCTTATGACAAAAAAAAAAAAAAAAAAAGCTTGAAAGAGACGAGCATTATATGACTTAATGCAAAAGCAAGCAGCAATATATTATAACTAACAATATAACTAAAGCAAAAAAGAAAGCAATTTGCAGAAAAATAAGTGGCATGATATCTTTGTTTTGCTTCCGGAAAGCATATGCTTCATCCAGTTTTTATTTTAAATTCCACTCCGAAGCTGTATGCAAAAAGCAAGACTGGTCTAAAATGCTGTGGAGTAGTGGTCCAATTCCAGCAGAAAATAGATGACAAGTTCACATAGCATGGACAATAACAAACATTCCTGACATGTTAATGCTCCAACAAAAGACAGAATGCAGTAATTTTGGAGTGAAATTGATTCCATGAAGTGAAAGGGGAATACTTCATTGTTGCAGCATTTATTGGTACCACAACCACAGGTAACACCAACACCCCCCTTCTCCCCCTTCTTCTTTCTTGTTTTTCCGTCCCTACTGGAATAAAAAGTTTACAAGTTACAAGAAGGAAGTCACTGCCACCAGCCAGTAATTTTGAGTTAATAATTGTTCACCAACCGTGTCCCAAAAATTACCAGCTTGGCACAAATTGAAGCAATCAAGACAAGGTAAAGCAGTGTGCACATATGCATCATTGATCAACACTTTTTAATGAAATTATAAGGTTTTATATAAAAATGTGAAACATTCTAAAGCTAGAGAGCTTTCAAAAAGGAAATTGTCTTAATGAAGGCCAAAAAATTCCCAAACCAAAGATCAATAGCATGATTATTCATTCAATACAAACTAAATTAAGAAACTAGGAGAATTTTTATACAAACCTTTTTATGTGCTATTGGGCATGATTTGGAGAGACCAATATCACCATCTCCATCTTTTTTTTCCCTGTATTAAAGACAAGGAGAAACAGCATTAATAAAGGAGGTAAACCATGGAAATATTCGATGGAAGATCATCATAATCTGACCAAACATTATGCAACAGAGATATTCTGAATTAATGAAACAGAGAACAAGAATAGTGATGAATATAACAGAAATTATGAATAAAAAAGAGTAGAGAAGAATAAGTATCTGATATACAAGACCATAATCTTCAATACCTAAATAGAACATGCTATCACAACATAGAATAATTCAAAGACCTTAAACTTTGATTTCCCAAGCGTTGTGTTCCAAATTCATTTTCTGAGTGTTCAAAGCAAACTTGGCTCAAAAAATGTCATGACTTTAATTGGAAACAGATGTTAAAAAAATGAAGAAAACACAGGCATCTAAAGCAAAAACTGTTTTAAGAGGAAACAATAGTCTTTCATTCTCATTAGCTACCATCTCCTGAAAGACTCAATTATGAAAGGATATGGAAGATATATGAATGAAATTGGACACAAAAAGACCATTAGTTAAACCAATTTAACAATTATTTTTCTAATATCCAAACATATGGTCAAGGTATCAAAAGGCCAAACATTTGGTAGTCCTCATCTTAAAATTGTTGCCTAAAACCTAACCATCTATAGAGTTGAGAGTGAATGCTGAAGATCACTTCCACCCTTTATTTAATGGCATATGGCTACTTACAACAGTAAAAATACCATTTGAATGCATCAGTGACTACCATACCATGACATCAATAATCAATCCACTTGTTCTTTTAATTACGCTTACAAATTCTAAGTATCCTTTGCTTTCTAGAGTCATCAAAGACTAGTTATCCAAGGACAAAGTACCAAACCAACAAGAAATGCACAAACTGATAAAAGGAAAACCACCTTAAGTCTGGCATTCTCATTTCAAAAAAGCAACTGAAAGGCTCGGCAATTTCCTTCCCTTTACTCTTCCTTTTTTCAGCAGTATGTCTCCTGTTGTAAACTGTACAAGGCTCAAAATCCACACAATCACCAATACCTAAAATCATAACCATAATGTAAAATCCATTAGACCAACAATACATGCACAATACAGAAAACTAGGGACAAAAAAATGGTTGAGAAAACATAGATCACCTACTTCACCTAATTTCCACACCATAGAGTGTATTTCAACTATAGTTTCTAAGAAACTGAGTAGTTCCAAGCTGAAAAACATTAATCGAATTCGCACAATTACTGTCTAGAATCTAGATAACTAGATTAAATCAATGATATGTAGCTTGCACTGAAAATGAAGTAAGGGGATCATTCAGCAAAACTACTAGAAACTAAATTAATAAAATCAACATTAATTTAAATTCATAGAATTATTGTAGAAGCAATTTGATACAGTTTAAACTGACCATAAAGTCAAAACCCACTAAGTTCTATTGCAGAAAAATGTTATTTAATTCATAAAAAAAAAAATTCACCAGAACAATTTTAATAAAAAACCCACAAAATCCATTTTTGTAAAATAATCAATTCATTAGTATTAAAACAACAAATTAACATTCGTCAGAAACCAAAAACCCTAGACAACACAGAACTCCAAAAGCAAACCCCTATTAAGAAATCCAATCAAAACCCAGAACAAAGTCCGAGAAATCATGAAAATCACCCAAAACAGAAGGCGTTTTTGGTGGCGGAGACAACATTGAGCTAGGGTTTGCCCTGTTAATTGGACCTTTTTTCTTCTCCCTCTTCTTGTCATTGTGATTATTCTTATTGGCGGTGAATTGAGTGGCAGTAAACTTGGAGTTAGAATTAAGATCAGTATTGAGATTGTTGTTGAGAAGGGATTTAAGAGGCAAAGAGAGAGAAGATTTGGTGGGTGGTTTGAGTAAAGAAGAAGAAGAGGATTGTGAAGAAGGCAGAGATGATGGGACTGTATTGCTGAGATCAGTGAAGGGTTTCCTTTTTCTGGTTCTTCTTCTTGGTGTTGTTGTTGGTGATTTTGTTTCTTCCATTTTTTTGTTGCTTTTCCAAGAATTCTCAGCTTCGGTTATCTCTTCCAAAGTGCAGTGTTGAAGATGGTTTTGGGTTGGCGGGAAATTTATCTTCCATTTTTTTTTTTGTTATTGGGCCATGAAAATGATCTAGGAATGGACAGAATTGTTGAGTCGGGAACCATCAAATATCTGGGGCAGCCGAGGATTCAGTAAATTGGGTTGCAAACAGCTTTCATCGATTCATTTTTTTGGGTTCTTGTTTTTGGATTCATTTTCATGGGTTCTAAAATAAGTTTTAAAATTTTGCCTCAAATTGGGCCCTAAAGTAAAATTGGACTTCCCTAACCAAAATGACGTTTTTTGACTGAAGACTATGCTTTGTGGAGTCTCAATTTATATATTTTGAGGATGGTTTATATTTGATATATTGTTAGTGGAATGAATTTATATAATGCCAGTGAATTATGACATTTTATAAATAAATAAATTAAAAAGCTTTGAAGTGTTTAATAATAAATATTCATAAATTTTAAATGCTTAAATTTACAAAACTAAATATTAAAATTTTCTATTCTACTTTATTTTTGTCACACTAAATCTTCCAAATACAGACAAAAACTGACACAATAAATCAATTCAAAACCGTGAAAACTAGCAAGAATATGACAATTTAATAATGTTCTTAGTAAATGAATGTTGACCCTTCACTGATCTCTTTAGTTTTAATGTTTGATATACGCAAAAATTGCTTCAAATTTTCCATATTTTCAGGTTTATTATGCTTTTGTGCTGTGTGAAGAAAAAGATGAAGTATTATAGATCATTTAATATGAAATATTTGGTTCTGATGAACAACATTTTTAGTTCCTTTAATTATATATTAATATGTAAGCAGGATGGAATGCACAAAATGTTATCATTCATTTCAGGTTTTCATGGTTTGGTTGCTATTAGTATTCTGAGTTTTGGTATTTCACAGTTGACACAGGTTAACAACAGACTTTCCCCTGTGCTGAGGGAGTGGATCACTGCTTTGCTCTCTCTCACTAGTTCCTATATTTCAAGGCGCCTTGATCTAGCTTTTAAAGATTGTCAAAAAAGGTATTCACAGATCCAGAATTGTGGGCAGAATGGAAAGCATATGTTTGTGGTTTGGTGCTAGAATTGCCGATTACCAATGCTGTTTTTTTCTTAGATTTTGACCTTGACAAGGTTTTCTTTGCCCTATAAAACAGAACTTGAAACCTAAACTAAAGCACATGTATGGATTTAGTTAATAATTTTCTATATGCATTTCACCTTTGATTAATCTGTTATAAATTCAGCAGCTTGTTATTGGAAGACATGAAATATTGTTAATCATGCCATTGGCTTCCATCATGGAACCAGGAGACAGGAGTGCTGTAGCAGTTGGCCAGGGAGGCCTACAAAACTAATATTTTGGAAGTTCTAAATGTTATGAAAGTGGTTCTGCTAGCCTAGCCTTTCACATCCTTGCTGTTGTGAAGTTGGAAAGTCTTTTTCTTCTTCCTAACTTTCTGATTTCTTTTCTTTCAAACCCTATTTTTTAAAGCCTTTCAACGGCTTCTTTGAAACTCACTCAAAACACATTTCCAACCAACTTCCCATCTTCCCTTGATTGACAACAACACATGACTACCTTTTTCATTTTTTTTTAAATATACAGTTATCCATTGACTCTTCTACCCCTGTCTTTAATTCTTTATAATTATCCTTTTTACTCCACCAAATACTTTCTTTTGGCCAACTTCCATCAAATACTTAATTATATTATTATGGAATCATCAGATTATTTATTTAATTGAGGTTATGTTTGGATAGGTGGTGCTGTATGTGCCCCAATCAATCAATTTTTACACTAAAAAGAGTCTTTGTTACCACACTGTACCATCCAGCCAAACATAGCATTAGACTGTTGGTTCCTTAGTATATAAATGTTCTCGTGATCATCTCCAAGGAAAAATTACAAATTACCCATTGTTTGATTGTCGCCCTACCTCTCTAATTTCCATTTTGTTACCCTCATAATATTTCAAATGATCAATTATACTTATATTGCTCAAAAAAAAAAAAAAAAAAAGAAATGGCCTTATCCGATAAAGTTGCACTTTGATAATAAGGATAATTATGTTAATCTTAGATCAGGCAGCAAATTAAACAGACTCAAATCAAACAAATTAAATCAGCCATCCTCTTCCACTAGGTTCTGAAGGGTGGAGCAGTTATTTCATTTGAATTAAAATATGGAGGCCATCATTTGGTTGTTGCTTTGTCAGATGAATGACATCAATAAAATAAGGTTTAACAAACTTCCATCATTATCAATCAAGGGAAATGACAATTTATTCAATTTGAGTTCGAAAGAAGAAATTGCTTCCCCTCCTCCCTTCTTCTCCTAATCTTTTGGTCTGCAGAAAGTTGTGACAGATAAAAAGGCAAAATGGATTGCTCTATCTGCAGTTCAATGCCATTTATTCTTAGGCCTCCAAGGAATACAATATGTGGAGCATGCTATGAAGGAGCAAGAAATGTAATCACCTTGATGAACAAGCTTGAAAATTATCATAGTAAAGGAACCGATAAAGCCGGTAACATTCCTGGTTCATCTTCACCAAATTCCTGTAAGGCAAGCTCCGTTTTCATGTTTTCTTGTTACTTTTTCTGGGTGTCCTAGTTCTTGCAATAAATCAATTAGAATCTTAAACTTCACGTTTTTACTGTTCCATTATCTGTTTGCCTCGATGCAGTTATGCATGATTCGATAATTGTTGTTAGAAGTCTGACATTAATAGAATTGTTACTAGCATTAGATTAGTTTAATACTTTCATTTGATCATTCAAAGTATGTGCAAAGCAACAGAATTTTTATTAAGTGCATTGCTTTTGCCCATTTATCTTGAAGGAACTTTCTTGGTAGTAAGAAGTAATATTGTTCTACATAAAATAGAACTAAACTATTAAAGACCAAAGCTGAATTTGTTACATGCACAATTTTGATAATCCAGAATATAGGCTGAACTATGGGATTTTCCTTGTGTTAGCCACAGCCACTTGCAAATCTTACAAAATGGATAACAAGTATGAAGGATATGGAAGATGATTTGAATGAGAAAATAAGCTTCTTGAGTGGACTTGTTGTGGCTTTCAGAGATCAAATTCACACTGATATTCAGCTCAAGCCTGGCAACAATGGTCCTTCCATACCAGCACACAGAGCTTTACTAGTAATTGTCTCCCACTCCTTCCTTTATGATCTTTAATTTCCATATTCTTTACTTTTTCTGTAAATCAAAACCAATTTCATTTGCTGAATTTATAGGCAGCAAGATCAGAGATATTCAGGAACATGTTAGACTCTGATTGTTGCAAGGCTCCATCAAGCGATACAATTACTCTGCCAGAGTTGAATACTGAAGAACTTGAGTCTCTCCTTGAGTTTCTTTACAGTGGGAATTTGGCTTTAGACAAGCTAGAGAAACATGTTTACTCGTTGTTTGTTGCAGCTGATAAGTATGAGATTCCATACTTGCAAGATTTCTGCGAGCGATACATGTTAAGTTCCTTGACTGCCTCAAATGTTCTCGAAATTTTACAGATCTCAGATGTTAGTTCAAGCAAGACATTAAAAGAGACTGCCTTGAACTTCATTGTTAGAAACATGGAGGATATAGTTTTTTCAGCTAAGTATGAAGTTTTTGCGACCAAGAACCCTCATCTTGGTGTGCAGATTACAAGGGCCTTTTTAATGGATGCCAAAAACAAAAGAACTAATGGAGTTTGATCATTATGCCATTTGACGGAAGAAATCAATTGAAGAAAATATCTGGTGCAAATAACCACCAAGAATGTAGAGAATACATTTTTACATGCAAAGATGCAAAGCAATAAAATTCTGATTTGTTATAACAAATTATAATTTCATTTTCCCTTTCCAATTTGCCAACAGCCGTGGCCAGAGTTCAATACTTGAAGAACCCAAATGTCAAAAAAAAAAAATCTTCATGAAGGTAACTTGTTGAGCTTATCATATATTAAGGGCAAAATGTCAATTCCTCTCATTTCATATAGCTATTTTTTTCATTACCTAGATGGCCAAAATAATTTTATTTGATGAGGCAAAACCGTTACTATTGAAATATAATCGTAAGCAAACAAAATGGGCTAGAGAAAGAGTCAAAGATACACTCACTAACATTATGGTAGTATTAACTAATTTTTCTTAGTGCTTTTACTAGGCCATTGCACAATCCAAAAAATCATTTCATTCTTAATCATCTAATTTTTGCCATATTTGTCAACAAAGTGATTGTTAATGGGCAATAGAAACTTACCAAAATATTTTGATTCAATAACTGATTTATGATTTTTCATATCTGTTGAGCATTGAATAACATTTGAATCTGTCATGCATTTATAGATTATCATGACTTTTAGAATAAGTGATTGTTGTTTAATTGATATCTATTTAACAATTCTGACATATATTTTTATTTTCAAGATTATATTTCATTTTGTTTTTATCTTAAGCTTTAATGATAACACTAATATTATATATCTTTCTTATCTTTTAATAAGTATAGTACATAAATACAGACTTACACTGTGATATTGTAATTGAATTGTTTGAATTTGAATAAAATACCACTTACAAAATTCTTATCCTCATCCACAATGGCCAATAAATGTTAGAAAAGAAAATAAAAACCAAATACATCATCATTTATTAAAAAACACAGAAAGTGCAAAACGATCTCTAATAATGCCGCAGGAAGAAACCCCATCCTTACGAGCATTATTTAGTTCATCTGCTGTCAGCTCCACATTCTTTTCTGATATATTCTCCTCCTGTTGTTCTTGCTTTCCCAGGGTAAGCTCAAGGGTGAGTACTGCTGTGAATGGGGTAATTTCTTCTTATTTCTTTTTTTGTTTTTTTTTTGTTGGTTTAATATCCTTTTAATGTATGTCTTCTCAAAAAAAAAATTTCGTTTATCATACATCTATGGGCACTTATGCTAATTATGCTTTATATCAATGGATTATTAATCATACACCACCTATTTAAACTCTACAAGTAGAGTTTAAAGGTAATGATGTGTTTTTTATTATTATATTAATTTTTTAAATATATCCTATGTAACAACTCTTTTATTCCATTATAAAATTTTTAAAAAATTCAATGAATATAGTGTATTAGATCATTTTTCATATACTAACTAACGAACAAATTGGATTCATGAAATGTAAGCTTATCTACTACATAGCAAGAATCAGATCCAACTATTAGATGGTAGAAGGTAAATGATCATGACTTTATTTTATGTTATTTTTTTGATAGCCTCAGCCACATTCAAATCAAGCGAAATGGATGAATGACTTGAAAGATAAAAGAATAAGTTTCTTAAGTGGACTATTTGGGGCACTGAAAGAAGAATTTCATACTGATACACAGCTCAAGCCTGGTGATGGTGGGCCTTGCATACCAGCACACAGGGTCATACTAGTAACTCCATTTACCCTCCATCTCTTTTTTTTTTTTTTTTTGTTATCGGATAATTATAGTGGAGTTAAATTCTATAACCACGATTGAGATATTATCTGTCTTTTCTTTATTATATTAATTTAATCATTTTTTGTGTCTTCTGTTTCTTATTTTAATTTATTCATTTTTTTTAAATATATCCTGTAACATAATGCAACACTTATCCTGTAATCCTGACCTGGTATATGTGTTGTAAACATTATATATTTGTTGTAGGCAACAAAATCTGAAATATTTAAGAACATGCTGGACTCGGATGGCTTGAGGGCTCCAGCAGCAAGTGATACTATCACTCTCCCTGAGCTAAACTTTGAAGAGCTTGAGTCCCTGCTGGAATTTCTTTACAATGGTAGCTTGCCCTTGGAAAAGTTGGAGAAACATGTTTACTCATTGTTTATTGCAGCTGAAAGGTACGAGATTCCATACTTGCAGGAGTTCTGCCAATGTTATATGCTGAATTGTTTGAATGCATCAAGCGTTCTTGATGTATTAGAAACCTCAGAAATTTGTTCAAACAAGACATTGAAAGAAATTTGCCTGAATTTCATTTTCAAGAACACTGAGGATGTAGTTTTATCAGATAAGTATGAAGTCTTGGCAGCCAAGAACCCGAAGCTTTGCACGCAGATTACAAGGGAATTCTTCATGAATGTCAGAAATGAAAAAGTTAGCCGAGTTAGATTAATGAGGTTTCAGAAGAAAATGGGGTTTCAGGAGAAATCCTGCAATGATTTTCAGGAAAAAGCCAGTGAGTGAAAAGGAAAAATGAATGTGTAGAAATCATATGGCGTTTTACTAATTTGGATTTAATAGAAAGGATTTAGATTTCATATTTAGTATAAATTGTTTGATAAAACTATGGTAAATATGACCCTTATGATTATTTTTAAATTCATAAATTTGTTAATGCTTATTTATTGATTGATTTGAAATACATGTAAAGATTGGTAAATTTGAAATTCATCTACTTATACTTTTTTAAATATATAAATATATTTAATTTTAATTAATTTATGTATAATGTGTGTGCTCATAATTTATCTAAAAAATTAAATCCGAATCAACTCTCTTAAATCTATATTTCAAAAAGTACATATAATTATTTAATTTTCCATATAAACTATATATCCTTTTTAGTGAAGCATCAAATTAAAGGGTTTTTTTTTTTTTTTTGTGTTAATAATGATACGTAGTTTGTTTGCTTGAATTTCAATTCTGACAATAACAATGCACCAAAAGGAAAACCCAGCTTTGACAAGAAATTAATCCATTTTGTGAAATCATCATTGATGAATATGAAAGATGAAAATTAAGGAGAGGGAAACATGTACTCACTCGTCCCAACATTGTTAATTCTCCATTATTTTTATGGAATTTAAAAAAAAATTAACTTTGGTGTATATAATATTAATTTTTTATTTTTTATAAATTTAATGTTTCATAATTTTTTATTTTAAAAAGTAAAAAAAAATCATGAAAATTAATTTTGGAACATGAAAAGAATAAGAGATTTAAGTATTGCAAAAACAATATAGTTTTGCAACATCCAAAAAATAAACAAAAACATGAGACAGAGAGTAGTATATTATTTATTTATTTAATAAGATTATTAGGGGTACCTTAACTTTTGTTTTGTTCTAATCTCTGCTAGCATACTTTCTTGACCTATTTATTTAAGATTTTATTCTTAGATTTTCTTTTTACCTATTGGATTAATCCCTGTGGATCACGTGTAGTATATTATGTTTGGACGAGTGTGATCACATCATATATGATATGATTAAAATTTGTCATAAATCCTTTTATTCTTCAAAATTTAGAAATTTAATCCCTTTAATCTAATTCAAAAAAATTCAAGTCTTGTACTATTATGATTTAAAAATTTCAATCAAATCGTTACTAATATTAAATTTTATCTATTTAAATTATTAATATGATTGTTAACATGATATTTTTATTAATTTTTATTATTTTTTATGTTGACATGGATTAAAATATAAACAATGTGACATACATAAATCTACATCAACATTAATAATTTATTTTATTTTATTTTCTAATTACATCTCCCTAATATTTCTCTAAAAATCATTAAAAAAATAAAAGTCTAAAATTGAAAAACAAAAACCGATTTCTTGCTTGCAAAATTCCTAATCCTTACCATCCAAATATCATTTTTTTTATTTCATTTTCATTCCCTTCTTCTTAAAAGAAAAATACCCCAGCTCTCTTTAAAAAATAAATTCCAAACCTCAAAAATTGGAAGCTTTTCTACCGTTGTCGCCACTCCGTCGATCCCTGCCAGCCATCACCATCGGCCGACATTTAATTAAGCCCAAATTTTCATCAGAGCTTCCTTTCGACCCCCTTTTCTCCATTCCAAACTTATATTTTTTCAAGATGGGCTAAATCTATTTGAAATCCAAAACTCAAACTTTAAATCATAAAATCTCCTTTCGACCCCCCTCTTTTCTGTTCCAAACTCAAATTTTTTCAAAATGATTTAAATCTATGTGAAATCCAAAACTCAAACTTTAAACCTTAAAATCTCTTCATTTCACCATCCGATTCTCCTAAGATTTTGATATGTTACCATTCTCTTCTCACTCTTTGTTTTTACCATTCTTGAACATCCAAAAATTTAGCTGCCGTGGACCTCACCTAGACTACCATCACTTCTACCATCAGTTAGGGTTTTAAATTATATATTAATACTTGTAAATTACTCTAAATTTAAATAAAATTTGAATTCAACTCAATTATTATCGAGTTGAGCTCGAGCTTGAGTATTTCGATCCATCGATCAAGTCGAGTTCGAGTATTCTTATATCAGACTTGAGTAACTCATGAGCTTAATCAAATTTTTATATTTAAATATATTTTTATTATTTTAATTAATAAAATATCTCGAACTCGAGTTCGAGCACAAATAATGAAACTTTTGTCGAATATAAAAATCGAGCTTATTTTTACACATTAATCGAACCTAATCAAGTGAACTTAAGTAGTTTAATTTTTATCTTGAATTAAACTCAAACTAAAAAAATAAAACTCGATCGAGTTCGAATCGAATCGAATTTTAAGCCTCCAATTTTAAATTGAACTTGAGTTTGAGCTTTATACTTTATTGATTTGAACTCGATCGATTATACTTTTATCAACAATAATTGCCTTCTCTTGTCTTTCTTTGTTCTTTTTTTCTTTACCTTTTAATAAATCCAAACCAAACCCACTTAATAACACCTCTAAACCCATTAAGCTATCTTTTTTCCACAACCAAAGCTATTATTTTATATTTTTTTATGCGTTGGCATTGCTTTTCCCCTCTCATAGGATGTGTGTGTGTGTGTGTTTTTTGTTGTTTGTTGGCGATGGGCATTTTGCTGATTGATGCAGCGCTAGTACTACGGGTTGGTTCAACAATTTCGATGGTGGGTTGTCATTGGTGGGTGATGGGCTTAGGTAGTGTCTTTTTGGTTGTGGGGAATGGTTTCACGATTTTGATTTGGGATTTGAAAACAAATGAGAAACGAATGATTTGTGAACAAAAAATTTAGGTTCAAGGATCTTTCTTTCTATTTTTTATTTTGATTTTTTGTCAATTTTAATTTTTTTTTATTAATGATATTAGGGAAATATTAAGTATAAATAATATTTTAAATAAATTGTTAATGCTAATGTGAATTTTATGTAGGCCATGTGACTAGATTTTAATCCACGTTAGCACTGAAAATGATAAAAATTAATGAAAATGCCATGTCAATCATTTAAACAGATAAAATTTAACACTGTTAAAAATTAGATTAAAATTCTTAAATCATAATAGTATAAGGATCAAATTTCTTTAAATTAGATTAGAAGGATTAAATTCTCAAATTTCAAAAAGTAAAGAGGCTTACGGTACATTTTGATCTATATAATATTATATTATAACATATATAAAAATTTGATAAGGTTTACTTACATAAACATTTAGATGGATAATTTCTCTATTTGATATGTAAGAAAATCTCTAAAATTTTTCTTTTTATAATGACATGTAAGATATTTTTTAATTTTAAGATATTTATAAAACATATATATTTAAAAATTATTTAATTATACAAAACTTTCAAATTTAAATGGAAGATCAATTCAATTATTTTTAAGTTGCTAGCAATAAAATATAAGTTAAATCTATTAATTTTTTAAAAATGCATTTTCAAATAATCTAAATATATATTTTTTCAATTTAAAATTTTCAAATATAATGTTATATTATCTTTTAAAATAGGTTTTCTAATAAATAACTATATATCTTTTTAAACCTAAAAATTTCAAATTAAGTGATATTATAAAATGGATTTATTAATAATTTAATTATGTGTCATTTTAAATTTGAAATTTTAAAATATAATTTAAATCTATTAATTTTTTAAAAATGCATTTCCAAATAATCTAAATATATATTTTTTCAATTTAAAATTTTCAAATATAATGTTATATTATCTTTTAAAATAGGTTTTCTAATAAATAACTATATATCTTTTTAAACCTAAAAATTTCAAATTAAGTGATATTATAAAATGGATTTATTAATAATTTAATTATGTGTCATTTTAAATTTGAAATTTTAAAATATAATTTAAATCTATTAATTTTTTAAAAATGCATTTCCAAATAATCTAAATATATATTTTTTCAATTTAAAATTTTCAAATATAATGTTATATTATCTTTTAAAATAGGTTTTCTAATAAATAACTATATATCTTTTTAAACCTAAAAATTTCAAATTAAGTGATATTATAAAATGGATTTATTAATAATTTAATTATGTGTCATTTTAAATTTGAAATTTTAAAATATAATTTAAATCTATTAATTTTTTAAAATATAAAAATTTTTGGTTTTTAATAGAAAGTAGATTATAAAAAATTACAATGAAGTTAAAAATTTTAAAATCCTATAAAACATTAAAAAAATAAGTAAAAAAAATTATATATTGATTTTAAAAAATAAAATAAAATTTTATCATTTCAAAATATTAAGTAAAAACTGTCATATCATTTAAAAAAATCAATTTATTAATCTATTAATAATTTTTTTATTGAAAAAAATTTATTTTAAATCAATTTTTAAAATTTTTATATTAAAAATAAAAAATAAACAATTAGAACGCCTCTTAACATTGCCGATCTCAAAAAAGGAATAAATTGGGTTATTAAAAATAATAATTTTATTTTATATAAATATATAATTTCAGTTAAAATATATTTAAAGTATATTTTTTGAAGATAAATAAATTTTTGAATAGATTAATAAATATATATTTTTTAAAACGATATGGAAATATTTTATTTAATATTTTAAAATGATAAGCAGTTTTTTATTTAATTTTTTAAAACAATATAGAAATTTTTATTTAATTTTTTAAAATGATATGGAATTTTTTTAAAGGATTTTGAATTTTTAACTTAATTTTAATTTTTTTTAAAATTTATTTTCAGTTAAAAATATTATTTAACTGATAAATCATATCATAATAAAAATAAAAAACTATTTAAAATTATTTTAAATATAAAAATCAATTTTTCATTTTATTATTTTTATATTTCTTTTTTCTTCTTTATAAAATAAATTTTATAAAATATTTGAATAAAGAAAAAGGAGAGATCTTAAATTTTTTTTAGAAAAAAGATTTTTTATAGAAAATAATATTTTCTACTATGATTTATCACTAAAATAATATTTTTAACAGAAAATAGATATTTTGTTTTTAAAATGATATGGAAATTTTTTAAAAAAAGATTTCAAAATTATAACTTAATTTAAATTTTTTGAAATCTATTTTCAAATAAAAACAAAAAAAATATTTAACCAATAAATTATATTACAATAAAAATATAAAAATATTATTTTAAATTTTCATATGTTATAAAATATATTTTAAATATAAAAAATTCAAGATAATAACATCCTTAATTCTTAAACTTTAAGCAAAATTCAATTTTAATCCTTCTGTTTATAATATAAAATGCTAGTTAAAGCTATTCATGTGGCATCAATTGGTATTTATTATTAATTTAGATGGTACGATAATCCAAATGACCGAAATTAGATTAATTTTGAGCAATTAGAGATTAAATTAGAACATTTTAAAAATCAAAAAATCAAAATAAAATTTAACTTAAAATTTGAGAATCATAAGTGTTATTAACTTTTTAAAACAAGAATCATTTCATTTTGATAGCTGATATGCTTATTGGATGAATCCGAGTTTTAATATAAATGTAATTATTTTTAAAAAATAATATCTAATATAACATTTATATTTCCTTTTCATTATTCCAATTTACAATACGTTTTGTAAAATAAAGATATACTTATTGGATAAAGTGGCTTCCGTCCACTGGAGGTATTGGATAAAGTGGCTTCCGTCCACTGGAGGTGAAAAAAACAAGAAAATACATTGATTCAAAATTATAGTTTTTAGTTCAATTTTGGCTCGATTTAAATTTGAATATTGAATGTTTTTATTAGATTTATATCAAAATTCATATTGGAATCTTAAAAATAAAAAATTATCAAATTGAATTATATATTTTTATTAATTTTTTTATTTTTTATAAAATAAAAATAATTATTTTATATAAATCTATTTTAATATATTAAAAATTATATTAAAATAATATAAAATTTTAAAAATTAAATCAAAAAAATTCAATTTAAATTAAAGTAATTTAAATAAAAAATTATTTCAAATTCAATAAAAAACTCAATATAATACTATATATTATTAAAATAAATCAAATCAAATTTTATCCGAGCCATTACAGCCACTGACATCCACTATCTTTTGTATTTGAATTCGATAGTCTACTTTTCTTTATTCTTTTCTTCTATTGTTTTCTTTTGTAGGCTTTGTCTAGGATAGCTAGTGGATTGTCACCTTTGCTTCGCAATAAGCAAGCAAAGCAAAGCAAAACAAGAAGTAGTACCTGGCTTTAATTTATTTTTTTTTTTTTAATAAAGCAATTCTATAGACATTTTTAAAAGTTCACTTTTCTATTTCTTTTCTTTGTTTGAGTTTGTAAGCAAATAAAATAAAATAAAATAAAATATTTATGTAATTATAATTTCTTGAGAATTAGTTGAAGATAAATTTGCAGCAACATCCAAACAATAATTTGGTCAAGCATCCAAATAGGTAAAAATGATTATTTCCAATGATATTTTTATTTCAATTGCAATTTTATTTTATTTATGTCACATCAAACTTAAAAATCTACAATTATTATTTAATGTAAAAATTGGGGGAAAAAGATTAGAGGACAATAAATAAAAAGTTTTTATTCTTTAAAAAATAAAAACGAATGCTTCTAAGCAAAGTTTCAACTTTAACTTTAAAAACAACTTTTTAAAAGATTACTTTTTAGTTTTTAGAGGATTCAGTTATTTTACATTTTTCTCCAAAGAAAAAGTAAGAAAATTAAAAGACCCATTCACCAACTTTTCTTAGCCGAGAAGGAAAAGTTATCGAACATGTGGGAAGCACGTGAGGACATAGGAGTAACTGAACCGGGATTAGACTTATCCAGGACCATGAGCGTGAGCCGGGTTGCCCACCAAACTCGCCGGCTGAGCTCGACTCAGGTAAGGTTTAACTCGATTATTATTTTATTAAAAAAAATTTTTTTATTTAAAATATTATTTTATGATTTTTTAATGATAAGAATTTTATTTTAACTTAAATGAGCGGATTGAATAAAAGATAGAAAAAAAAAAAAAAACCTTAGCTTAAATAATAAAATATAAAAAATATCATTCAAATTTGATCTTAGTTCGTGAATATTCTAATGAAATTGATTTGGTTTAAATAAAAAATAACAAAATCTCCTGTTTATAATCAATTAAGTTGACTGGAACTTAAAAAATTCATTTTACTTGTTTGAATTCAAATTACATTCAATTTAATTAAAAAATAAAAAATATAATTCAAATTGAAATTAATTTAAATTCAAAATGATTAAAAATATAATTTAAAAGGATTGAAATTTGCATTAATTTAATTTTAAAAAATCAATAATTTAAACTAGATACCATATCAAACTCAAATTATGCTAACAAAAAATAATAAAAATTTCAAAATAAACTTGAATTTTCTTTAACACAAAATGACCCACCCGTCCCTATTACAGCACCTTTAGCTACGCTTATAACCCCCACTTCTCCCCCCACCCCCCCACCCCCCCAACTGGCCACTGCAACGAGCGTTGTTTCTAATTCTAAAAACGATCAGAAAAAGAGAATAAAAATGTCGACCTTTTTCGGATCAGGTCCCGGCTCTTCTAGTTTCGGTTTTGCATTCTCCTCATCTCCCGCCAACTCTTCTGGTTTCGCTCGTTTTGCTTCATCTTCTGGCGGATTCAGTTCAACAAGTCCCTTCACTGCAAATTTAGGTTCCTAGTTTTTATTCTTATTTTTCTGAAAAAGAAACACTACGCGTTAGCTGCTTTTTACAATTTTTTTTTTTTTAGTATTTGGTTAAAAATGAGTAAGTGTTTGATAATGTAGCCTAAGTAGGTGCCTGAGTTGATCAAGTGGAAAATTTTTTTCTACCTAATATTGTCTCTATCTGTAGGAAACTCTACTGGTTTCGCTCCTTTTGCTTCATCTTCTGGCGGATTCAGTTCAACAGGTCCCTTCACTAGGTTCCTAGTTTTTATTCTTATTTTTCTGAAAAAGAAACACTTCGCGTTAGCTGCTTTTTACAATTTTATTTTTTTTTTAGTATTTGGTTAAAAATGAGTAAGTGTTTGATAATGTAGCCTAAGTAGGTGCCTGAGTTGATCAAGTGGAAAATTTTTTTCTACCTAATATTGTCTCTATCCGTAGGAAACCCTGCTTCGACAATATCAACTTCCAGTGGCACCACTGCCCAAACATCACCAAGTGGGAGGTACTTATAGCTTCTTGTTGCTAACTTTATAGTACATGTTATAAACCTTTGACCCTTTTCCAATCTTTTTTTTAATGTTATTGATGCTTTTGGAGCTTCGATTTTATGTTGGTAAATCCATAGGTGTCATGGGTTGCTTACTTCTAAATCAAGAAAAAAAAAAAAAACCATCTTATGCCCCCTCTTCTTTTACTTTATCCAATATTTACTTTTTTATAATTCTATTAAGCTGGTTTGGAATGCTCATATCTATACAATTTGAAGAAAAGGGAATATGAGACCCCATTAGCAAGAAATAAAGACCTATATATCTCTTGGGGGATTAATAAGCACCAGCCGTTATTGCCTGTTTAGTGTATTGCTGCTCTTATGTTTTTTAAGAGAAGTTTGAGAGGTTTTTTCATAAAATGATTTAATAAGGATTATAATAAAAAATTTAAATCGATATATTGATAGAGTTTAACGTATAAATTAATAATATATAAAAATATTATTTATAATTCAAATTTGATTGGTATTTATTCAAAAATAAAAATTTTATCAATATTTTTACTAAAAATATTTATCTAAAAAATATATAAAAATCTATTTAAATGTTTTCAAATTTTGCATTCTTAATCTATTTAACAAAACCTTTCAATCTATTCTATTGATATTGATTTTTTACTTTAGTTTTCATTTAATCATTTTTACTAATAAACTTAAGGAACTTCACCAAGAAACTTTATCTAAGTCTTTCCTTATATCTGCTGTTTGTTTTCTTTCTTCTGCTATAATTGTAGCAGACTTAGATGGCTTTTCTGCCTTGCTGTTGGCTAATAAAAATTTTTAAGTCATCCGAACAGAAAAAGGGTAATTCAACTGTCTCACATACCATTTTCCTTCTCTGTTTATCGTAGGAAAAATTCATCTGTCACCACTCCAGTGAATGAGGTAATTTATTTTCTTTTTCAAATTTTTTGTGACACAATGAGTCTGAGACAGTTTGCTTTGTTTCTGAATGTGTGTGGGGGAAGTACATTAAGAAAGATGCTCTCTAAATTGCTACATATTAATGCTAAATGATTATTTTAACATTTTAGAAATAAATATTAACGTCTGTGTTTTTTCATGTGCGACCGTTGGCAACATGCAAATCTCATGAAACCGATTAATGGCTTGAAGAATACGGAGGATGATTTGCAAAAGAGAATACGTTTCTTAAGCGGACTTGTCAAGGCATTCAAGGAACAAACCCACACTGATATACAGCTTAAGCCTAGCTATGGGCCCTGCATACTAGCACACAAAGCTTTACTGGTAATACTCGCTAGCTATGCTTGCATTACATGTTCTTTTGTTTCTCTGTAAACATTGATCACAGATTTACCAATGGTGCAGGCAGCAAGATCTGAAATCTTCAAGAATATGCTGGACTCAGTTGGCTGCACGGCTCCATCAAGTGATACCGATATGATCACTCTCTCTGAGTTAAACACAGAAGAGCTTGAGTCTCTCCTAGAGTTTCTTTATACTGGGAACTTGCCCTTGGATAAGTTGGAGAAGCACGTTTTCAAGCTATATGCTGCAGCTGATAAGTATGAGATTCCATACTTACAAGAGTCCTGTGAGCATTATATGTTGAATTCCTTGAATACATGGAATGCTGTTGATGTTTTAGAGATCTCAGATGCTCATTCAAGCGAGACACTGAAGGAAGGTACTCTGAACTTCATTGTCCGAAACATGAAGGGTGTAGTTTCCTCACTGAAGTATGAAGATTTTGCTTCGAGTAACCCACATCTTTGTGTGCAGATGACAAGGGCGTTTGTTGATGCGAAAAGCCATTAAATTAGCTAGTTGAATTGACCATGCCACCAATGCAAGAAATGGCGTTTTAGGAGGAAAGAATTTGGGATGCTGATGCGATGCAATCAATTGGAAGGGAATGTATAAAGATCAATGTAACTATGGCATTTTAGAACAAATTATCCTCTTAATGAATCAATACAGTCTCCAATAGTACTTGTGTGAATAGATTAGAAATTGTTTCAAGTTGGGTTTGATAATTATTTTTAAATGGCAAAAACTTACTTTAAAAATTAAATTTACTTTAAATTTTTGCAAATTTCTCAAATTAAAATTTATTTTAAAAATTATTTATTCAAACTTAAATGCAAGTTCATTTTCATTTCAAACGAAATTATTTCCCTTGAACTTCATGTCCAAGCATGAGTAAAAGACTTAATAATTTAAAACATTTAATAAAGATTAAAAATAAAATGTTTCAAAATTTGATTAATGTTTGAGTGATTAAGTTATTTTCCAATACCAAAAAAAAAAAAAATCTCTAAACCTCTATGGATAATGTACTAAAATAATTCCGATTTGTAATCTATTAACTAAATTATTTTAATACGATAATTAATTTGATTAAAATCAAATAATAAATGCCCCTGATATATATGTTCACTTATTAATAACTAATATATCTAGACAAATGTATAAATTAAGGGGTAAGTTTGTACAGATTTAACTTTGTAATATTAATTATTTATAAATTAACACTTAATTTTTTAGAGTTTTGAGTATGGAAAGAGTGTCCACATAGCAAATTTTCCCTTTTTTTAATTAAGTTTTTTTAAATTGATTTTTTTCTTTGATTTTTTAGTACCCATCTTTCCTTTTTTTATTGTCTTTTTATTTTTTATTTTTTACTATATTTTATTTTTTGACCTTTTAATTTTAATTTTTTAATTAGATATATTTTGTAAAAAAAAAAAGTCAAAAGAAAGTAATGACAAAATAACTCATATATGTTGACACCAATTTTGTCCCAAAAAAAAATAAAAATAATAATATTATTAAATCAAAAAATACTAAATACCAAAAATAAATACCAAAAAAATAATACAAAATATATATAAAAAAAGAAAAACAACAGAAAACAAAAAAAAATCGAAGATGGCAATGCTGCCATCCCCGACACCACTGCCACCAGGCCCACCACCCATCTTTTACCCATAACCTGTTCATCCTACCCTACTACTAGAAAATACATAAAAAATAAAAAGGCATGAGGCTCGTGCTTACACCCGATGCCGAGCCTCATGCCCTTCCTCCTAAGCACGCATGGCTGGAGCTCTATAAATAGAGCTCATAGCCAAACCAAAATGAGAGAAAACAGAGACAGAGGGAGGAGTAAAGCTGTAAAAATAAACTGTCAAAACATAAAAAAATAAAAAATAAAAACCACAGTCCTTGTCGAATCGACGAGAAACCCAATGCCAATGAGGTAGCTGCAACAAAAAAAGAAAGGTTATTAGTTTGAATTTTTTTTATAAAAAAAAAGAGAAAAAGAACAAGAAACTTTGAACCCCGATCTACGTCGATCAGAGTTATTTTCGACGAAGAAGAGATCGGATCTAGAAAGATCACGTCGAAAGGAACCTTCTAATCACTTTTGAAGTTTTTGGCCACCTGCGACGGCGGACCAAGAGGCAACCAGCACGGTGCTCCGACAGCCGAAAGGTGAGGGCGCCAGACCTTTGCCCAGAGCCCTTCTTTCCCTTTTTTTTTCTCAGAAATAGAAAAATGAACTGAATCAAAAAAAAAATGGGCTGCTTTTATAAAGAAAGCATAAAAGCAAAACGACGTTGTTTTGAGCATAGGGCTAAAACGACTTTGTTTCAAGCATAAGAGGATCCGCGTGTGAATCGAACTTGACTTGAGATCCGCGTAAATTGACCCACCAACTCATCTTAGCCACCTTTCAGTTGGTTCGGACGAACCGCCAGTGAACCAGTCCAAACCGCTGGATCGCTCGAACCGCTGATTGAACCGCCAAACCAGTCAGACCGGTCAGACCAGTGTTGACCGAACCGTTGATCAGTCCGGTTCAGGTAAAAAATTTTTTTTGAATTTTCTAATTTTTTTATATATATTATTATTTTTGTTATTTTAGGTATTTTTATATATTTATGCATGACAAGTTCTTAAATTTGTTAGGATAGATTTTTAATTGTTTTAATAATAATAAAATTGAAAACAAGTGATAATTAAATATATATTAAAAATGCTTTAAAAAAATATAATAATAGAATAATAATTATTATTTTGCCTACCTAGATGTTGGAGAAAATAAAAAATATTTTTCTAAAGAAATAATTTCACCTAGATGTTAGGAAATTATTATTAATAAATTTTCATAAAAATAAAATAAATAAAAAATAATAAGAAAATTTTAAATTAATTTTAAAAAATTATTAAAATCGAACCTGCTTCAAAAATCCGTCTAGATGTTGGGGATTTTTTAAATATGTTCCTATTTTCTTAAAAACGAAACCTTAAACGCTAATTCTTAATTTTCAAAATTTTAGGTTTCTAAAACCTTTAAAATTCGAAACCCCTAAAATCCAAAGCTCCCAAAAAATCTGAAATTTCAAACCTTTAAACTTTTAAATTCAAACCCCAAAATTCAAAATTCCTAAAATTCAAGCTTTAAAACTGTCTAAACCTTAAAACCAAACCTTCAAAACCTCTACTCAGGCCTTTACTCAAAACCTCCTAAAAATCCTAAGGACACATGTGAAAATTTCATTTGAAATAATTTGTTCTCGAATGCCACCTAGATGATGTGATATTTAAGAAATTTTACTTCGTTAAGTCTTTTCACATAATTTTTTAATTCGCATTAATAATAAGATTAATTAATAAAAATACAACAGTAAATTGAGATCTTAAATATAAACAGTCTCACCTAAGCTCTGCCTAGATATTCAAGAGTCGTAGTGGTCTCATTATACTTAAGAATCTAACTTTAAAATTGCATCTCACCCTATATAATACTCATTGGCATACATACGTTTGCGTGTTATCATTGGTAATTATTTGCATTATTCTGTCGTTAATTTTTATTTACTATTTGGTGATAAAATATTTTATAATAAAAAAATAATATTTAAAATTTTTTTTGTGATATTATAAAATAAAATAAAAAATAATATTACAAAAGAAATAATTCTTGGTACTCTACCTTGATGTTGGAGAGTCACTAACAATTATTTTTTATAAAGATTGTTATTTCATTTTAAGGATTATTGTGTTAAATCTTAAGCGAAAAAAATTATTTTAAATTCTGCCTACATGTTGGAGAATTTTAAGATAATTCTTTAACTCAAAGATTTTCTCAATATTTCTAAATAAAAATTTTAGCAAAATTTTATTTTTCCAAATGAAGGGAATTAGTGTTAAATTTCAAATTAAAACCATTTTTATCCAACACCGAAAATAATGCATAATTAAATGGTACCAATTTATGGGCGTTGTAAGGGTGCTAATCCTTCCCCACACGTAACCAACTCCCGAACCCAACCTGATTTTTTGTAGATCGAAATTTATCTTTTTGATAAACTTTAAACCCGTTTTTATAGTTTTATTAAAAGGATAAACCTTTGGGTAGTCAGTCACACCCTAACAAAGATTGGTGGCGACTCTCCTTTTATTTTTTTCAATTTTAAAATTCATTTACGTTTGACGGTCCCAAAATCGTTACGACAGCTTGGTGACTCCACTGGGGACATTTGAAAGTCAGGCCAAAATTTTAATTATGCGCTATTAGCAATGGTTGGATTTAATTGGTTTTATTTAATATTTAGTTTAATTCCCTTTGTTTTAATTTTTCAAAAAAAAAATATATATATACAAGTTAATAAACAGAATAAATTGCATTTTAGTTGTTATTTTGATTTTGTTCTTTTGATTTATTTGGATTAATGCATTGCTTTACACACACTTTGCATATTCGCTTACATGCATGAGCTCTATACCCGGACTCTTCCCTTTTAGGAGGAAATGAAGTAGCTACGCTCTCGTGAGGTGATAACCTTCGCATTTGCTAGTGAAATACTTCCACTGAGATTGAACCCTTTCCGTTAGTAACCTATAATGGGTGAGGATCGAAAAACCTTACCAGTCTATAATGGATGATAATGTGAGGAATAGTCTGGGAACCGTTAGAGACATAGACCTTAACCCAGCATATCGTAAGCCATATGAACCTTGCCGATCTTTTTATAGAAATAACCAAAAATGGATGATAAAAGAAAAGCATTTTCTTAAAATAAATAAATTTTCTCTTTACATGTAGTTCATTCATTTGGTAATTGTTCAAATTTTATAATTTCATAAAATATTTTAGAATAAAGTGATTTTTTTTAAAGCATTATCCAACAAGCCAAAAAAAAAAAAAAGTTTTCAGAAAAATTAAAGATTTTTCTTAAATTCTTTGTTTATTGGCCCAATAAAAAAAATCAATTTTCATGTCTTAGTTATTTTGTTTTTCTCTCTAAAATTTTTTTTTTTATATTTTGTTTCATCTTTTGCATTTCATACATCATAAAAAATAATATATGTATCCCATTCCATATGCATCATAAAAGGTAGTGTTAGTTTCACTAGGTTGGCATAATACAAGCATTGCATTCCATGTAAAAATATAACATGCACTTGATAGGTTCATGCATTCCATACAAGTATGCTGTATTAGTCATAGGAATACATCTCATCATTCATGTAAACATGTCATTGCATTTCATGCATATAAATTCATGAATGGTAAGGTCGTATGGAACAAATGTTGCATTTCATATCCCACTATCCTTGCAACATAATATTCCTTACATACACATTCATGGTTGATAAAAATTTTCATTCGAGTCATTTGTACATATAAAAATTTATTGTCATAGGCATATACGCATTTCATGACATTCTTTAGCCATCGTATTCATGTATTCATACTTCGTGTGTCATTGTTTTTGTGATATTCATTCAATAAAGGTAGCAATATAAAATTTTTTATCTAAGTCCTGGAATAAAATGTCCGTCTTGGTGGGAATTAGAGTCACGAAAATGGGAGATCAATTGGAAGCAAGGATTAGTGCTTTGGAGTTGAATCAAGAGAAATTATGGCTTGAGCTCCGAGAGATGAAACGACAAATGGCTCAATTGATAGAAATGGTTAAAAGTAGTGGTATGGTTGAGTTAGTTGCTCCTCAAAGACCGTTGTCACTTTCGTCAAGTCAAGGTCAATTGGCTCTCGTTAGTTCCAGCACTCTACCAGAGCATGCTAAAGCACTGGGTGATTTGAACAGTGATCAAGGTTTGGGCGAACTCAAGAGAGGAATGGGTGAACTAGCCATGCAAATGACTGAGCTCAAAAGTTTGATTTCCAAAAATAAGCTAGCTGGCTTCAAACAACCTCCACAAACTATCCTGAGTTCAAACTCGCACCCAAATCCTTTTTGTGACCATTTTCAACCTCTTTTCCAAGTACCCAAGAGTAGGCCTCAATTTTCATGCAACCACTAAGAATTTCACACCTGAACCCGTATCCACCATCTCATATTTCACAATCGCCTGTTCAGCATGCTATACCATCACTACCTTTTGAACCTAATCTTCGATCCAAAGTTTCTCAATTCACCTCAAGACCAACTAAGCTATCATCTTTTCAACAAAAAAAACCAACCATAGGACAGAAAAACTCTAGTAACACCAAAGAAAAAATCCTTGTTGATCTGATACCCATGTCCTACACAGAGTTGTACCCATTACTTCTAAAAAATTATATCATTACCCCTATCCCTGCTGAACCTCGTAAACCACCTTTTTTTGAATGGTATGACCCCAATGCTCGATGTGAATACCATTTTGGCATCATTGGCCATTCTTTGAAAAATTGCATAGCTTTGAAACATAGGGTGCAAAGATTGAAAATGAGATATCTGAGTTTTGATGCCAAGATGAAGCCAGTTATTCACGATAACCCTTCTTTAATCCATGCCAAGATGGTAGGCAGTGCTGCAAGCAATAGTAGGGTTAGTCAAGATGATGAATGAAAGGCTTTTTAAGTAAAGAGTTATCTTCCCTAGTAATCATAGTCAACTATTTTTTAAGTGAGACAAAGGAAAGTGGGAGTAAGTCTGATTTTTTTTTCCCCAGCCCTAGACCGGTTCATAATGTGTAAACTTGATACTTTTGGAATAAATGGAAACTTTTTTTGACCTAAATTTTTTATGAATTGATGGATCTGTTGGTGTGCCTAAAAGAGTGTAAGAAAGAATGATGGTTGCAAGTATGTCTTCACCAAACTTTTGAGACAGAAGGGATATATCTAGATGACCTATTTTGAATATAGGATGGAATTCAAGTTTCCCTTCACCAAAATAAAAAAATTTAACTTGCATATCATGCATCATTTGCTTGAATTTATTACTTTTCATGCCAGCTAAGGACAAGGAATGATAATTGTAAATATACTTTCGTCAAACCTTCGAAGCATTTTTTTTATAATAAAATTCATGTCATGCATTTTTTACTTCTGGTAATTAATAAAAGATTCAAGGATAGCTATCCTAGAAAATGAGATCAGTTGAGTCTGCACATTTATAGCACTCGAGTCAGCACCAGAATCATGAAAAATGAAGATGCCAGTCGAATGGACAGAGTAGAAAAGGTCCAAAGAGAGATCAGTGAAATAGTTACGGGAATGCAACAAAACATGAACAGACAACTGACAAAATTAAAACAGATGATAGTGGAATTGACAAAAAAAAAAGAATTGTTGAGATACACATGATAAGGGAAGAAACATCTGTCGAGACACCATTGTATCCATCTGGGTTCACATATGTTCAAGATCCTCATGTGTCACAAGCATCTTCAATAACTGATCAACCTTATATTGGCTATTTTGTCAAGTTATCATCAGTTCAGACAAATGTCAATCATGGGTATACTCATCACGACTTCACTACTGTGCCTAATGTGGATGATCGTAAAAAATTGAAGAAATTAAAGAGGGTGCCAGATCCATTAGAAGATATAATGATAAAAGATAAGTATGATCTGTTGAAAGAGAGATTAAAAGTAATTGAAAGCCATGATGTGTACGAGAATATTGGCACCAGTGAACTTAGTCTAGTACCTGATCTTATTATTCCATCAAAATTCAAAGCCTCAAGTTTCAAAAAGTATGATGAAACGAAATGCCCTTTAACACACATTATCATGTACTGTCGAAAGATGACAGGTTACACTTATAATGATAAATTATTGATCTATTACTTTCAAGATAGTCTCACTGGACCTACAGTAAGATGGTATGCTTAGTTAGACCGAAGTAAGATTTGCTCTTGGAATGAATTGACTAGGGCCTTCTTAGCATATACAAGCATGTTGAAGATATGCTGCCAGATAGGTTATCCTTATAGAACATGAAGAAAATATCAACTGAAACATTTAAAGAATATGCACATAGATAGAGAGATATAACAGTTTAAGTACAACCACCCTTGTCAGAGAAAAAAATTATTGTTCTATTTATCAATTCTTTGGACACTCTTTATTATGAAAGAATGATTGAAAATATCTTCAAAAACTTTTCGAACATGGTAATTTCTGATGAAATTATAAAAAATACAATCAAGAGTGGTAGGATTAAGTTAAAAGATGCGATTGATGTTAAAGAGAAAAGTACATCAAAATAAAATAAAAAAAAGGTGCAAGCAGTCATAATAAAGGTGCATCTACCTAATAGCTTTATCCCGTACAATCTTTATCTTGCTTATCAACCTCATCACTCTATCATAAGCCATCTCTCTCAAAACTCATATCTTTGCCAACCAAGCCAGCATTTGGGCTTTCAAGTAAATTTTTATCCTCAAATGGTCATTCATGATCTTGTTCCTACATTTGAATCCACCATCCGACCGACAAAAAATCGAAAGAGACCAAGAAATGATCAAGAGAAATTATCCATCTCTATTTTTCACCTTTTATCTTTGTTAATAGAAGGTCGATATCTCACTCATGTGCCTCTAAAAATAGCACCAAATCCATCAACAAGGAGTTACAATCCCAATGACAAGTATGATTACCATGTGAGGGTAATTGGTCACTCAACTGAAAAATACAGGCAGTTAAAAGAAAAGGTTATAGATCTTATCAAGAATGGTATTCTGACTCCGAAGGTAATAGAACAATGAAAGTTGTTGACTCTATTCAATTGTCAAATGTGAGAAGTTAAGATGAAGAAGTAGGTGTCAAGTTTTGAAAATCAGGATAAGATGATTTTTTTTTTATTTTTTACTATTTACGTATAACATGTGCATTTTGTCTCTAGAAGTTATCTATCTTATTTTGGAAAAATTGAATACTTTAGATCTTTTTCATGAAATTTTCTATTTATGCATTTGTTTGAATAAAAGTCTCACATAAGTAACTTTCAAGATTTTAAAAAAATTAAAAAAAAAACAAAAAAAGGAAAAAAAAAAGAAGTTTTATTTTGCAATAAAGATGAAAGGATTCTTAAAATAAATGGTGATTCCTATTAGAAAAGAAAGCTCATCAAATACCTCAATACCTTTTCAAATACTTTCATATCCTTAATCACTCAAATGATTGGACTCATCAACCATAACCCTTCAGGGAATATGAGTTTGAATTCATATCTTAAAAGGTCAATAATCTCTTCTTAGGCAAAGAACAAAAGAGATTATTTTTGAAAGTTTATTTTGAATTTCAAAAATTAGATACTCTTTCAAATTTTTCAATTGATAATTCAATGTGTGTCAAAATTTTGCTATTACCATAGATACAAAAATGCTTGAGCCTTTTTCTTAAATAACCTTTGTTCCATGTCTTAAGGCACATTGAAAAAAAAAAAATCTCTTTCTGCCTTGACAATTTATTTCATACCTTTATACATTTTCTCTCCCTTTCATCAAAAAAATGTTAAAAAAATTTTAGAGCCCAAAGAGTCTTTTTGAACTATGCGATCGATCATATACGACTTGATCGTCATTAGAACCTTAAGTAAAAAAAGATAGGGCATAAAAAAAATAAAAAAAAAGAGTAAAAAAAAGAAAAAAGAGAAAAAAAACAAACAAAAGAGACATATTCAATGATTTGCTCTTCTAGCCAAGTGATCATGTTTGAAATGATGAATGGACATCTTTCTCTATCCTTTTCATACATAAAAATTATCCATTTGCTACCCATTTGAGCCTATTAAATTTTTTTTTTGTTTGTTCCAAAATAAACCCTAGCTAAGGATCATTTTCTACATTAGGGGTAAAATTAGGATACATTCAAGATTAACTTTGAGAAAAGTATCCGATATTAAAAACATTTAACCTGTCCCTTAAAGGTGAAAGTCTGGGATAAAAAGTGAACAAAGCTTCAATTAAAATTTTAAGATTCAAGAAAATGAATAGCTAAAGATGAAATTAAGTATTTCTAAGGCAAAGCAAAGAAACTTTAGAAATAAGAATCTGAAACTTTAGTAAAAAAAAAAAACAAGAGAAAAAGAAAAGAAAATATGTACCTTGAAAATGAGGAGTCAAGGCCAAAAAAAAAAAAGGGGGTCAGTAAAGTTAAAGCCAAATTTTTCAAAAAAAGAGGCAAAAGAAGAAAGTCAGAGAATA